>NC_058081.1:473733344-474033344 GCF_014858855.1 Bufo gargarizans | reverse complement strand
CTGGGACGATTTGCGAACGCGCGTTTGCGGCGGGCCCCATTCACTTTAATGGCAGGCGAACCTGAAAAACCTTCAGGTCATATTCGCAGCCAGCAAACACTTACTAGAAGTACACAAATAGTGATATTAACTGTACGGCATCAGTCTGAGGCATCTGTTAACACATACAATTTTGGCAAAAATAGGATGTGAACCCAGCCTTAGTGTCAGAATAAGCACCAGTACACAGCGGAGCAGCGTGGTGGAGAGGGGAGGCCGCCAAGTACTGACAGCGCTACCTGGTTCTGGTGGTCAAGGATGAGGACTGTGTTTCCCAAGGATCATTTTCTACTGGGAAACACAGGGCACAGTATAATACACTAGAATCTATATAAGATAAAGATATTAGCCCTACCCCCGAATAATAATACAATTAGGTGATCATTTATTATATAGAAATACGTCTATGTTAGGCGTATTTCTGACACATATTGTGGCGCAAAGGTCCTTAGCACCGCAATCTGCATATTTTTCCCGCTCATGCCAGGTCTAAAAAAGGATGGCATGGGCAGGGAAAGGGATACAGTTCTGGCCATCCAGTTATTGGATACCACCGCCATACATTGATCGGATAACACCTCTGTACAGTGACCGGATAACACTGCCATACCGTGACCGGATGAAAGTGTATAAAAGGGCACAGTACAGGGAATGAGTAGGGGCACTGCACAGGGCACAATGCAGGGTAAAAGGAGGCACAGTACGGGGTGAGGGGCACAGTACAGGGTGGGAAGCACAGTCACATGACCCTGTGACATTAGAAGGTCCTTATGGTGAATGCGGTTCATACTCCACCATAATGAGAGGCAGAGGAGTGAGACAGGGGTGTGATTATGTGGCTACAGATATTTTTTTTTACTGTTGGCCAGTACAGGTCCCAAAAATGAGGCAACAGGCATTCACCTGACAGCAAAGAACTTTGGATTCTGTGGCTGGAGGTACATTAGGCAGTCACAGGATAAAAATATAACTGTCAGCCAGTACGGGCCCCAAAAATTAACTAATAGGCATTCACCTGACAGCAAAGAACTTTGGATTCTGTGGCTGGAGGTACATTACGCTGTCACAGGATAAATATGTAACTGTTAGCCAGTACAGGCCCAAAAAATTTGCTAATAGGCATTTACCTGAAAGCAAAGAACTTTGGATTCTGTGGCTGGAGGTACATTAGGCAGTCACAGGATACAAATGTAACTGTCGGCCAGTACAGGCCCCAAAAATTAGGCATTCACCTGACATAAAAGGCTTTTTATGCTGCTGTATATACATAAGGCAAGGACCATTCTTTGTTCCGGGTGGTGGCGGATATGTGTAGGCCGGCATGAAGAAATACCACAGATGTTGAATTACTCCAAGATCCATGCCTCATTCATTTTTAAAAATGTGAGGTAGTCCCCACTGTCATTAGCTAGGCGAGTGTGCTTTTTGGTCACAATCCTCCCTGCTGCGTTGAACGTCCTTTCGGACAGGACACTCGACGAGGGGCAAGCCAAGAGTTCCATGGCAAATTGTGCCAGCTCTGGCCACAGGTCAAGCCTACACACCCAGTAGTCAAGGGGTTCCTCGCTTCTCAGAGCGTCCACATCGGCCGTTAACCCGATGTAGTCGAACACCTGTCGGTCTAGGCATTCCCTGAGGCTGGATCCGGAGGGCGACTGTCTATGGGTTGGCTGCAAGAATCTCATATCTGAAGTGACCAACACATCTTTAAACCGCCCTCTTTTTGCAGGCGTGGTAGGAGTGGTACCACCACCTGTTACGCTGTGGGTTGAAATTCCTCTGCCAGTGCCCGCAACAGCAAAATGAAGCATCTCTCGCAGCAAGGCCTGGAAATGCTGCATTCTGCCAGCCCTCTGTGATGCTGGTAACATGTCCGCCATTTTGTGTTTGTACCCGGAGTCTAAGTACGTTGCCACCCAGTACAGGTCCTTGACCTTTATGCTTTTTATACGGGGGTCCCTCTTCAAACACTGGAGCATGGCTCCCATTTGCACTAAATTAGAAGCGGTGGAGCACCCTGGCTCCTGCTCATCGCCCCGGAGAATGTCGTCCTCGGTCTCCTCCCCCCAGCCACGGACAACAGCAGGGATCCCTGGAAAGTTTAAAGCCTGCTCTTCTTGCTCCTCCTCCCCCCAGCCACCATCCTTCTCTGACTCCTCTTCAGACTGCTGCTGACTTGTGTCAGATGGAGTAGCCCCCTCTGGGAATTCATTAAGCATTGCGACTTCCTCATTTTCCAGCTCCAGCTCCTCGATGGCTTGATCAATGACACGGCGCAATGCGCGCTCCAGAAAGAAGCCGTAAGGTACGATGTCACTGATCGCGCCCTAGCTGCGACTGACCAGTTTGGTTATCTCATCAAATAGCCGCAGAAGTCTGCATGCGTCGCGCACGAGCACCCACTGGCGCGGTGACAAAAAACAATCTCCCCAGACCCTGTCCTGCAGCAGAGTTCGTACAGGTAGTCGTTAACGGCACGTGTCTGCTGGAGCAGCCTATCAAGCATATAAAAGGTGGAGTTCCAGCACGTCAGGCAGTCACAAGTCAAACGTCTGACGGGCAAGTGGTGTCGCCGCTGAACATCAGCAAGGGGAGCTATGGCCGTGTAAGATCTTCTAAAATGGCTAGAGATTTTCCTGGGGTATTTGGCAGCGAATCGCTGCACGACTTAGTTCAAGATGTGTGCCATATACGGTACTTGTGTCGTTTTGCCCTGTTTCAGGGCACTCAGCAGATTGGCACCGTTGTCGCACACCACTTTACCAACTGTCAAATTGAGCGGGGTTAGCCACTGTTCAGCCTGTGACCGCAGAGCTGAAATCAATGCAGGACCGGTGTGGCTCTTAGCTTCCAGGTACAACTTCTGCAGCACAGCATGGCAACGTCTCACCTGGCATGTCAAATAGGTTCTGGGGAGCTTGGGGCGTGCAGCAGAAGAGGCGGTAGCAATGGAAAAGGAGTCAGCCAAGGAGGAGATGGAGGAGGAGAAGTAGAGGCAGGCCTGCATGCAATCCGTGGCAGTAACACCAAATCCACATGGGTGCTACGGGTTACATGCTTGACGGCCCTCAGAAGGTTCACCCAGTGGGCAGTAAAAGGTATGTACCTTCCCTGCCCGTGTTTGCTAGACCAGGTGTCTGTGGTCAGATGTATCTTGGCACCGACACTGTGTGCCAGAGATATATTAACTTGCCGCTGAACGTGGTCATATAGTTCAGGGATGCCCTTCTGGGGGAAATTTTTCCTTCTGGGGACCTTCCATCACGGTGTGCCAATGGCCACAAATTTTCTAAAGGCATCAGAGTCCACCAATTTATATGGCAGTAGTTGGCTGGCTAGCAGTTCCGACAAGCCAGCGGTCAGCCGTTAGGTAAGAGGATTATCCAGCGTTATAATTTTTTTATGCTCGAACATTTGGGCCACGGAAGCCTGCCTTGTGCCTGATGAACGCGACCATGGTACGGTGGAAGGTGGAGTAGAGGACAAATGGGAGGAGAGAGGAGAAGGAGAAGAGGCAGGACATGGAGAGTCGGGAGTGTGGCTTTGTGGGTTCTGACGGCGTTGCTCCCACTGAGCTCGGTGATGGGAGGCCAGGTGCCTTATTAAGGCGGTCGTCCCTAGGTAAGCGTTGGGCTTTCCGCGACTTATGCGTTGACAGAACAGGCTGCAGATGGCAACACTATTATCAGCAGCTGACACGTAAAAAAAAAAACACACTAAGGAACCATGTGCCGGCGTCCTGGAAGCGCAAGATGTGAACGTGCATGCTAGTGGCTCGCTCCAGATACATTTGCAGTCTGCTTTTTGCCTTATGTGCACTGCGAGTTCTACCTGCTTCTCCGCCTTCTCCTCCCTATCTGCTGCTCTGTCTCTCTCTCTGAACTCCCCTCCTCTTCTTCTCTTGTGGGCAGCAGCGTGACGTCCATCGACACGTCATCATCGTCACCTTCACCACCACTGACATTAGAGATCTTGGAGTTGGCAGCAACAGTGGGGACCAACCTCCTTGGGCTGACCTGGGTACTGTCGTAAGATCGCTGGGTGGTGGCCGTTGCTACTTCCTCTTCCTTATCCGATGCCAAGAATGTATGCGCATCAGTAAGGTCTGGGAATGGATGGGAAAATAATTCCTCTGACTCTAGTGTAGGGGCTACGGTGATGGTGTCTTTGGGGGTGCACACAGCAGAGAGTGAGGAGGGTGCAAATACAGAGGATGAGGAGGGTGTAGAAGCGGAAGGCTGAGTGAGCCACTCAACCAACTCTGGTGTGCCCTTTGAAGTTATCGCACGCGCCTTCTCCAACTTCCCACTTAGGCTCTGGCCTGGTGCACCTGCCCGACCCCTACCATCCCTGCGGAACGGTCTGCCTCTTCCTCTGTCTGCCATTTTATAAATTACCCTGTGCCTAAGTCGGTAGAGAAAAGCTTTATTTGTGGAAGAAGGTATATCACAGCCCTCAATCAGTATTTGGTGGAAAAAGGTATATAGCACCCCTCAATCAGTATTTGGCGGTGTATTGCAGTGCTAAATCAGTATTTGGTGGAAGAAGGTATATAGAAATATCACCCCTCAATCAGTATTTAGTTGAAGAAGGCATATGGCACCCCTCAATCAGTATTTGGCGGAAACAAGTATATAGCACCCCTCAATCAATATTTGACGGAAACAGATATATGGCACCCCTCAATCAGTATTTTGTGGAAGCAGGTATATTGCAGCCCTCAATCAGTATTTGGTGAAAGAAGGCATATGGCACCCCTCAATCAGTATTTGGCAGAAACAGGTATATAGCACCCCTAAATCAGTATTTGTCAGAAAGAGGTACAGTATATGGCACCCCTCAAGCAGTATTTTGTGGAAGCAGGTGTATCACAGCCCTCAATCAGTATTTGGTGGAAGAAGGAATATAGCAATAGCACCCCTCAATATTTTATGGAAGAAGGTATATGGCACCCCTCAATCAGTATTTGGTGGAATCAGGTATATAGCACCCCTCAATCAGTATTTGGCAGAAACAGGTATATGGCACCCTTCAATCAGTATTTTGTGGAAGCAGGTGTATCGCACCCCTCAGTCAGTATTTAGCGGAAACAGGTATATGGCACCCTTCAATCAGTATTTTGTGGAAGCAGGTGTATCGCAGCCCTCAATCAGTATTTGATGGAAGAAGGTATATAGCAATAGCACCCCTCAATCAGTATTTAGTGGAAGAAGGTATATGGCACCCCTCAATCAGTATTTGGTGGAAACAGGTATATGGCACCCCTCAATCGGTATTTTGTGGAAGCAGGTATATAGCACCCCTCAATCAGTATTTGGCAGAAACTGATATATAGCACCCCTCAATCAGTATTTGGCAGAAACAGGTATATAGTACCCCTCAATCAGTATTTGGCGGAAACAGGTATATGGCACCCCTCAGTATTTTGTAGAATCAGGTGTATCACAGCCCCTTAATCAGTATTTTGTGGAAGAAGAAATATAGCAATAGTACCCCTCAATCAGTATTTTGTGGAAGAAGATATATGGCACCCCTCAATCAGTATTTGGTGGAAGAAGGTATATGGAACCCCTCAATCAGTATTTGGCGGAAAAAGGTATATGACACTCCTCAATCAGTATTTTGTGGAAGCAGGTGTATCGTAGCCCTCAATCAGTATTTGGTGGAAAAAGGTATATAGCAATAGCACCGCTCAATCAACATTTAGTGGAAGAAGGTATATGGCACCCCTCAATCAGTATTTGGCAGAAACAGGTATATGGCACCCCTCAATCTGTATTTTGTGGAAGCAGGTATATGGCACCCCTCAATCAGTATTTGGCGAAAGCAGGTATATAGCACCCCTCAATCAGTATTTGGCAGAAACTGATATATAGCACCCCTCAATCAGTATTTGGCGGAAACAGGTATATAGCAGCCCTCAAGCAGTTTTTGGTGTAAGAAGGTATATAGCACCCCTCAGTCAGTATTTAGCGGCAACAGGTATATCACACCCGTTGCAATTAGTTACTCCAATAGCGTTTGTCCCTCTATCTAGCTGCGGTATCGCAGCAGAACTGCACACAACTGCTGCACAATACAAATACGCTATAATATAATTTCTATGTTAGAAAGTATATTTCAAGTATATCACATCCCTCTATATCACACCTATCAATACCACACATATACCAGTCCTTTTGTGGCCCTATTAGCTAGCGTTTGGTGCCCCTAACTGTCCCTGCTTCAAAATGCAACCTCTCCCTACACTGGCAAAACACATAATGCAAAATGGCTGCCAGATCAGGTTATGTTATAGGGTTGGGGGTGTGTCCATGTGCTGAAACGTCTCAATTGGCTGTCCTGTCCCACCTGATGGATGTGTCATGGGTCAAAGTTCAACGCTATGCAAAAAAATATGGCGCGTTTAAATATTGCCATATGTTTGCATGTTTGGCTAATCGCGAATAAGCAAAGTTCTCATCGAAACGACAGGTGGGTGAACCGCAAACTTTTTGAACTTTCCTTCTATGGAAGTGTATGAGAGCTTGTTTTTTGCGGGATGACTTGTAGTTTTCATTGGTATCATTTTGGGTGAAATGACATTTTTTTGGTGTTGACTGAGCAAAAAGCAGCAATTCTGTTCTTTTTTTTGTGCAGTTCACTGTAATTTACATGATATTTGTGTAGCGTGCGTCATTATGGACACGGCCATACCAAACATGTGGAGATTTTATTTTTGCAATTTTCTTCCATTGAAAAGCGTTTTTTCTATGGAGAAAGGGTATTTTTTTAATTGGAATTTTTAAAAAATATATATAAAAAAAACGTTTTAAATCATTTAATTGTCCCTAAATGGGATATGGGAACGATAATAGGCAATCTATTGATCACTTTTAAAATACATTGCACTATTCCTATAGTGCAATGCATTTTAATGTCAGTGCTATACTGACATTAACGAGACATAGCCTGCTGGGAAACACTGGAGGCAGGCCTGAGGCCTAAATTAGGTTCCAGCCTGTTTTACTGAAATTTGCAGGGTGCCAATGGGATAGAGAGGGAGTCTGCCCCCACTATAACAGCACTTCTGAAAAGGCGGCAGACCAGCAAAAGGCCCCTTAGCGACTGCAGGAAAATAAACTATTGGTGGTCACTAAGGGGTTAACAGTGTCCCACATAAACATTGTGAGGAAATTGCCTTTTGATAGTGCCAGCAGAGTGCTCCCTGATAACCACTGCCAGGGTGCTCCCTGATAACCAGTACCAGCAGAGTGCTCCCTGATAAAAACTGACAATAGAGTGCTACCTGGTAATCAGTGCCAGCAGAGTGCTCTCTGATAAACACTGACAGCAGAGTGCTCCCTAATATCTAGTGTCAGCAGAGTGGTCTCTGATAAAAAAAAAATACAAGCAGAGTGCTCCCTGATAAACATTGCCAGCAGAGTGCTCTCTAGTAAAAAGTGCCAGCAGAGTGCTGTCTGATAAGCACTGCCAGCAGAGTGCTCTCTGATAGGCGGTGACAGCAGAGTGCTCCCTGATAAATGGTGAGAGCAGAGTGCTCCCTGATAAACAATTCCAGCAGAGTGCTACTTGATACACAGTGCCAGCAGAATGCTGTCTGATAACCAGTGCCAGCAGACTACTATCTGATAAAAAAGTTGTCAGCAGAGTGCTTCCTGATAAACACTGCCAGCAGAGTCCTCTCTGATAGGCGGTGACAGCAGAGTGCTCCCTGATAAATGGTGAGAGCAGAGTGCTCCCTGATAAACAATTCCAGCAGAGTGCTACTTGATACACAGTGCCAGCAGAATGCTGTCTGATAACCAGTGCCAGCAGACTACTATCTGATAAAAAAGTTGTCAGCAGAGTGCTTCCTGATAAACAGTGACAGCAGAGGGCTCCCTGATAAATAGTGAAAGCAGAGTGGTCTCTGATAAACAATGCCCGCAGATTTCTGTCTAATAAACAGTGCCTGCAGAGTGCTTCCTGATAAACAGTGCCAGCAGGGCACTCCCTGAAAACAGTGCCAGCAGAGTGCTGTCTGATAAACATTACCAGTAGGGTGCTCTCTGTTAAACAGTGCCAGCACAGTGCTCCCTGATAAACAATCCCAGCAGAGTGCTTCTGTATAAACAGTGCCAGCTGAGTGCTTCTGTATAAACAGTGCCAGCAGAGTGCTTCTGTATAAATAGTGCTAAAAGAGTGCTGCCTGATAAACAGTGTCGGCAGAGTTCTTCCGCATAAACAGTGCCAGAGTACACCCTACTGCAATTTGAAAATGTTAATTTTTTTTATGTATGTCCATACGAGTGGTCAATATATTTTTAAAATATTGTCTTAATTTTCTCATTTTGCATGAGTGAATAGTAACTCTGTCCAAATCAATCCTTCTATTGCTTAATTCTATCTTACCCACGAAGATATATTCTTTAGTTTTCATGTTTTTTTATGAGATTGAGCATGAATCAATGGTTGTCATAGCTATGCCGCTGCTCAGTAACTGATAACAGGAGCATGCTTTAGTCAAGAATTTCTTTCCACGTGTCTGATAAAAAATCAGGTTCTGAGAACAAAGGGTGTACATACCACAGAGGTGGAACATGTGGCTGCTATGAAATCCTTGGAGAGAGGTGGGCCCAGCCCTGGATGCAATAACCTTTAACCCCATATTGACCATGCTCATCTTGTCTCCCCAAAAATTTAATAAAACATGATCAAAAAGTTATATGTGTTATCTTCTGTGTACAGCACTGGTGAAGTTCCTAACAAACAGTTCCCCATATATCATCTTTCTGGACCCATTTGAGTTTAAATATTTTTTTGGGGGGAAATAATATTTTTATCTAAAAGGGTAACAAAGAACAAGCCATTCTCACTGATCTCCTGCCGATTCCTGGAAGCTAAGAGGAGCGTGGGCCGGTCCTGCGCTGGGCGGCACCGGTGGTGAACCAGTGAGGGTGCATATGGTCACTTTTTTATTTTTAACCTTTTGTGAATTTTTTTTTATTAGTTTCCCTGGAAACAAGGTAGAAGTGGAATAGAGTGGCTTACTACAGTCGGAGGAGGACAGGAGTTAAGCTTTTACGCAGTTATTTTTAAAGCTGTCATATATATTTTTTTTATTCAGAATTTTTTTTGGGGGCTTGTTGTGAATTATGTGTGAAAGGGAACTGAATTTCTGCGCACAATACAAAGCCCAATTTAGGTAAATCCCTGTCATTCTTCAGAGCCATCACCACATTTTCTATAACATAAAGTGCACATGTGATCATCTCAAATAACTAGTACGTTTAGAGGCTTTTTTGCTTTTACAACCTATTAAGACAAAGTAACATAGAGACAGAGAAGATGCGTTAACTTACTGCACAATTAAATGGGATAGAAAGAGGTGAAGGGTTGATATAGGTAAAAAATAAGGACATGAATATATAGTATATCCAATAACATTCATTTATGCTTTTACAATTTTCTGTTCTTCAATAAGGCAGCCCATGGCAACACAAAAAAATAAAAAATAAAATAACAGCAAGGGTGCCCCCTCCTATACCTACATGTGAGGGACACATGGAGAGTATTATGTAGGGGTAAAGTAGCAGCTAATTGCAATGTATCTTGGGAGATGCAGGTGTGCAGGTGTTTGATTGTCTTATGTGAGCTGCTGCCCGCCCACAGAAAGGGAAGAACATCCTCTAGATAAGCAGATAAGTGAGTAAAAAAAGAATTTTAAACTCATGGGATAGCCCATTGAAGTGAATTTCTTCCTTTTAATACTTCTGTACTGATTAATTTCTTGATATATATTTTTAAGGGTGTATTCATACACTGTGGGTGAGGTAAGGTTAAAACCACATCAAAAACTGCATGGTTTTTTTTCTGTGGATATCAATACAGTTGCCATTTTTACAATTGAAGCACATATAGAAGGTTATTTACTAATCTGAAATACGCCTAAATGAGGCATATTTCAGGCACAGATGGTGGCGCAAAAGATAGTTGCCCCGCCATCTGCTTCTTCTCCCTGCTCATGCCAGGTCTAACATTGTGGGCGGGGAAGGAGATGGGCCGGCAGGCCTGTCTCATTCACCATTTTCTATGCCTGTTTTAGGCGTAGAAAATGGTCTAAATGTAAGACAGCTAGAAAGCTGTCATACATTTAGAACTGGCTTTGAATGTGCCAAAGTTATTAAGTGGGATCCTTCGCCAGGTATGGGGCTTTATTAAGACTGGTTTCTAAAATGCTGGTCTTAATAAATGTGCCCTATTATTTACGCATTTCACCTGTAAAAACAGCTACCACATCAAAAAAGTGCCCAATAAGATGCACCTAGGTTTTAGAGGAGGAAAATAAGAAAAAAATATTTTTCATTACACCTCAGGTCAGACCACCAATCAGACTACCAATATTAATCAGACTTTAGCTCACAACCCCAATCAGACCCCCAATGTTAATAAGACCCTCAATCAGACCTCAGATCAGACTACAATGTGAATAAGACGAGACCCCAGTGAGACCTCAGATCAGAGCCCAATATAAGTAAGACCCCCCATTCTGACTTTAGATGAGACCCCATGCCTCATATCAGCCCCCTGCTATATCTCATAACCCCCAGCCATATTTATTTGTCCCCAGCCATGTTTGATCAGCCCCCAACCATGTGTCAGCAGCCCCAACCATGTTTCAGCAGCCCCAAGTCATTTTTCAGCAACCCCAACCAAGTTTGATCAGCCCCTAGCCATATTTCAGCAGCCCCCAACCATGTTTGATCATTCCCCAGCCATGTTTCAGCAGCCCCCAACCATGTTTGATCATTCCCCAGCCATGTTTCTGCAGACCCCAGCCATGTTTCTGCAGCCCCCAGCCTCAGCTCACAAAAAAATAAATCACTTACCTCTCCTGCTCCTGGACGCCGCTGCTTTTCACTGCCTAGGCTCTGTCTCCCTTCTCCGTCGGCTGTGTTGTGAACCGGAGAGCATCGCGTGAGATCACAGAGCACCCTCGCGCTGTGCGCAGCCACTGCACAGCCGAGGACCAGGAAGGGGTGAGTACAAAACCTTCACCGCTTCCTGGTCCTCCGGTACTAATGAGCGCTTCCATAATGGAAGCTCTTATTAGTATTCGCCTCATAAGACGCAGGGGCATTTTCCCCCCACTTTTGGGGGACAAAAAATGTGTCTTATGGGGCGAAAAATATGGTAAATAAAAAAAAAAGCCCTTTTCCCCATAAAAACTTTTATAATTGGTTAAAAAGAAAAAAAAAGGATCATGTTACTTATCCCATGTGGTGAACAACATAAAAAACTATGATTCTATTTATGTCAGCTCACCTCATAAATAAATGGTATAGAAAGCAGTCAAAAAGTCACCCTTGGGGGAAATGGTGCTATGATTTTTGGGGTGCATTTTCTTTTGTTAACTGTTATAAAAATATTTTGAGCTAAAACTACATATTATTGTTAACATGCAATTTTTTTTTTCATGCCCCAAGTGTAATAAAGTCTATGAAACTCCTATAAGGTCAAAATAATCACTGTACCCATATATTAATTCCTTGAGGTGTATTTTTTTTTATAAAATAGGGCCTCTTGTTTTTTTTCTTATATTTTAGCACCTCAAAGCAAACCTTAAATGCTGCCCAAAAAACTTCCTAAAAAATAGTGACCCTAAAAATCAACAAAGTGCTCCTTCAATTCTGAGGATGGTTTTTTAGACAAGTAGCACTCTAGGGCCACATGTGGGAAATTCCTAAAAACTGCAGAATTAGGGTCATACATATGGAGTATTAGTTCCATTTTATCACCTGCCGTGTTCCACAAAAAATGTATTAAATGGTTTATCTGAGACTTTAGAACTAATGACCTCAGTATCTGATCAGTATCATCAGTATCTGATTGGGGGTGTCTGACACCTTGGACCCCTCCCAATCATCTGTTTGAGAAGGTCCCAGCTCTCACAGTAACGCAGCCTCTTCTCACCTTTCCTAGGCCAGTGACGACATCAGTCACGTGGCCTAGGCACAGCTCATACCAATAGTGTCGACGCTGTGCTTGGAAGCGGCCTTCTAACAGCTGATCGGTGGGGGCCCCGGGTGTCTGAACCCCACTACTCAGATATTGTTGACATACCCTGAGGGTAGTGATTGAAAGATAGGTTATGTGATGATCAATCTATCTCCTAATTGTAGTCATAGATGTACATTGTCAATTTTCAAATAGCACAAAATCCCATCCTCTAGTTTAGCGGGGGGTTTGGCGTCAACCAAAATTGGTGACATCAATATTCCTTTAATTCAAGAAAATTAAGATGCCATCCAGATTGATAACTTCCTTGTTCCAACGCGTTTCACCCTTATTGTCTTTGAGTTAATCAGGGGACAAATTACACACAGAATGATAGGGGTATAAATAGTGCCTTAATATCTAAATGATATTTAAATTGGTAATATATGACATTGATAGACAATTGTCTACTTGCGCATCACAGACGTGGGTAATACACCCGATATCTTCCTATAGTGGCAGCCACCTGATTACTGCTGGCCTTATAGATTGTGACATGCAAGGGAACGTGTCTGTAGTATATGTCCAATACAGATTGTGTTGCCGGGGGCCGGTACTCAGAGATACTCAGTATCGCTTCACATGTATCTCAGCCGACTTATAGTTGATAATATTTATGTATCATAAATATATATAAGGGCACAGTACATATATGAAGACTGCAGATATATAACGATGCAATCTGTGAAATTGTATTTTCATGTGCATGTGGCGTCCGATAGCCTCCCGGCGTCTGCAGCAGTACAGATCTGTGGCTACTGCAGGGGGCATTATAACTACTGGGGACACTTTAGGGGGCCTACTACTAGTGGCTTTATTGGGACATTATTAGTATTGGGGGTACTTAATAATGGAGGCATTATTATTCAGCATAATATGGAGGGCATTACTACTAATGGAGTTGCTATTGTTAACTGTTATTACTATTGGGGCAGTCTGGAAGCACTATTACTATGGAGGACTACCTTTATGGTACTATAATACAGTATAGTATTGAGACGCACAGTGGGCAGAGCATTGGGTGTAGCAGCAGGATAACAATGTTGGGGCACTAGGAGGAGGAGGATGACGGAAAAGTGAGGAATCTAAGATATTTGTTTGTCAAACTCTACAGAGATGAGACACAGCTGAAATGATTTGTCAAGGTGGTCTGGTCCGAATGGAGAAGATGAGGAAAGAGAACGTCTACATTAGAGGAGACATCACTGGATGTATGTGGGGATGTATTTGTTAGAGCGCAGTATATAATTAGCTATACAAATTGTACTTTATATTTGGACAGGTGTGGGGGGTCCAGTGCTCAGTTTTTCTATGTGGCCCCATGATTTCTATGTATGCCCCTGTCTGATGCTCCTAGCATTAATTACTACTTAGAGCATGAGATCATTATGTATCCAGCTGCTATCCATGAGGAGGCCTCAGGTGGCCCTCTGGGCTTCGGCCATCCTGTAAATTTCCCTGTATCGTCTATGGCCAGTCAACCCCTGAACAAAATGCACGCATGCATACACACAAGCCATGCCTTACACACCTACACAGTTGGTCACATTATTATGACCACTTCCTACTTTTGATATGGGCAGCAAGTAGCTCATGAAAGAAGTCACGTGTCGTGAGCTCGCTTGGTGGGTGTATAAGGTGTGTGATGGGCTGTGTGCACACATATTGCTCATTGCTATCATGGGTAAAAAGGGGCGATTTATCAGAGTTGCAAAAAGGGATGATTATAGGCTTTTGGGCCAAGGGAGGCAGTATTTCTGAAATTGCGCAGTTTGTGAATAGTTTGTGAAGACTGCAGAGCACCACAAGCCATTGATGCGAGAGGTGAACTTCGGTTATGAAGATGTACAAGGGCAGATTGACACGCTACAGTGGAACAGCTCTCCGTAAAAATGAACCAGGGGACAACCAGTTGATTTGTAAAACAACAATTCAGTGAACCCTACTGCATATGGGGCTCCGAAGCAGACAGATGGTCACTGCACCTTTGCTAATGAAGCTCAGTCACCAGAAAAGGCTTCAATTTTCGCGGCAGTATCAGAATTGGAACTCTGCTGATTAGCAAATTAACGCGCTCCTGCATGATTGTATCACTCCACACAGGTGAGCTGGACATTTTAAAAGGAGCACATATACAGGGAGAGCCGCACCCCCAGAGGAAAGCATCGCCAAAACGAGCATCTGGGTACTCCTGAGGTGGATATCCCTATTATGGGTATGTGATATCAGTGTGATTCCAGGTATGAGGAAAACACTTAGTGGTGTATTTGCATACACACTCAGTGTTACTATTGGGTTCAGGCTCTTTATATGTATATTCCCCAGCAGATTTATCTGTATGATTCAAGCAGTTCCATTTACTCTACTGGCATGTTGTCATTTGATATGGATAAACGACTTGAATAGACCTATGCACTTGCACTTTAGTACTTTGCTGGATGTTATATAAATGTATATATATTTTTTGTACACATGTATTCATAAAATTGGGCCTGTCTACATGATTTTTTTACATTTTCCTCCACACGTATACTCTGTTTATACCTCCTCAGGTGCAGTATACTTTTTATCTGATGTATCATGTCTCTTTTTTATTTATGTAGATTGTATTTATAATAAAGCATATATTTTTTTTATGTACAACCTGTTTAGTCTTTAGTTTATTTTGGTATAGGTGTATTTAGTACACTGAGTAGGTTTTGTGTAAAGGGTTTCATTTTACCACATTGCCCAATACAATGGTTTGGGGTTTGTGTTTATTCTATGTTTTGTAGCCTGTGTATACTAATCGTTCTGGTTACTGTGGTTTCAACAGATTCTTTGGTTACGGACCCCATGGATTTGAAGGTAAGAGAACATACTTGGCAATCTCGCCTTGCAGAAGTATTTAGAGATGTGAATCCATCAGGTGGTTGTGGTACTCAGAGAAATGTGAGTGGGCTTCAGAGCACATTCATGACACAACTCCACAATAGGATGAAAACATGTTGGAGTAAATCTTTTTTTGGAAAATTATGTTCAACGGAAACTTATCCCTAGAGGGTTGCGTGTCCACGTGTTTCCATCTTTTCCTATTTCGGATGAAGGGTTTATAGTGAAATGGGAGGAAATCTGTACCAACAGCTCGCTACAACTCATTGAACTCCTTATAGATCTTGGCTCTAAAATATTATGTACGCTTGATCAAGATATTGAGACAACACATGGACAATTGAGGGAGATTCTAACGGATAAGGAATGGAATTAATTTAATCGGCAGTTGGAATTACAGCTGGATACATAGGAAAACGAGATTCAAGCTATGAAAACAAAAAAATTTGATAGGGACTCCAATTATGAACAATTAAAGGGGTTCTGCACTTTCAATTAACTGATGATCTATCCTCTGGATAGATCATCAGCTTCTGATCGGCGGGGGTCCGACACCCGGGACCCCCGCCGATCAGCTGTTTGAGAAGGCAGCAGCGCTCCAGCAGCGCCGCGGCCTTCTCACTGTTTACCGCCGGGCCGCCCGCCCACTGACGTCACGACTTGTATCAACTAGAGTGGGCACGGCTAAGCTCCATTCAAGTGAACAGAGCTTAGCCACGCCCACTCTAGTTGATACAAGCGCCGCTGCCTTCTCAAACAGCTGATCGGCGGGGGTCCCGGGTGTCATGACCCCCGCCGATCAGAAGCTGATGATCTATCCAGAGGATAGATCATCAGTTAATTGAAAGTGCAGAACCCCTTTAAACAAGGTATATCGCTGGAGGCACACACAACAGATGCACGCATTGGCCCGGACGTCCTTGATTTATTCAATGTGATACTGACAGCTATGCTAGTTTGGGTGTAACCACTAGGTGGAAAGGCAAGAACAAGAGGAGTTCAAAATACCAACAGTTTGAAGGTAATTAATCTATCTGACCATCAACTTTCTGACACGAATATATGCATGTTACAGAAAATATTAACCTTCTCACCCTGTTCCCCTCTTGATATTTTTACAGCGGTGAAAGATCATTATCTATTTGGACGGTCATTGATCTTTAAGAAGTGGTTTTATAGGTCTGAGGAGGATAATGTTTTTTAATACACCTGTGGAAAGTGAGGCCCTGTTGGAAAATTTCCCTCCCTATCAATCTGTCCAGCTGTGGACCTTTTTGTGAAATCTGTCACCTATGAGCTTTATAAACTGCCCCAAAATAAGACATGAAACAATTTAACATCGGACCAATGCAAAATCTTGAGCAAATTACAGTCTTTTAAGGATGTAATTTTCAAGCCGGCGGATAAAGTTGGCAACGTGGTCATCTGGCCCCATAAAATGTATGAGTTGGAAGTCTATTGTCAACTCAGAGATTTATCCTGTTACAATGATCTTGTCGAAGGCTTGCATAGTAAAGTATAAATTTTCGCAGATGACACTAAACTGTGTAAAGTAATTAACACTGAAGAGGAAAGTATACTACTACAGAGGGATCTGGATAGATTGGAGGCTTGGGCAGATAAGTGGCAGATGAGGTTTAACACTGACAAATGTAAAGTTATGCACATGGGAAGGAATAATGCAAGTCACCCGTACATACTAAATGGTAAAACACTCGGTAACACTGACATGGAAAAGGATCTAGGAATTTTAATAAACAGCAAACTAAACTATAGAAAAGAGTGTCAGGCAGCTGCTGCCAAGGCCAATAAGATAATGGGTTGCATCAAAAGGGGCATAGATGCCCGTGATGAGAACATAGTCCTACCACTTTACAAATCACTAGTCAGACCACACATGGAGTACTGTGTACAGTTCTGGGCTCCTGTGAACAAGGCAGACATAGCAGAGCTGGAGAGGGTTCAGAGGAGGGCAACTAAAGTAATAACTGGAATGCGACAATTACAGTACCCTGAAAGATTATCAAAATTAGGGTTATTCACTTTAGAAAAAAGACGACTGAGGGGAGATCTAATTACTATGTATAAATATATCAGGGGTCAGTACAGAGATCTATCCCATCATCTGTTTATCCACAGGACTGTGACTGTGAGGAGGGGATATCCTCTGCGTCTGGAGGAAAGAAGGTTTGTACACAAACATAGAAAAGGATTCTTTACGGTAAGAGCAGTGAGACTATGGAACTCTCTTCCTGAGGGGGTGGTGATGGTGAGTACAATAAAAGAGTTCAAGAGGGGCCTGGATGTATTTCTGGAGTGTAATAATATTACAGGCTATAGCTACTAGAGAGGGGTCGTTGATCCAGGGAGTTAGTCTAATTGCCTAAAGTGGGGGAAATTGGCTTCTACGTCACAGTTTTTTTTTTTTTACTTCCTCTGGATCAACTTGCAGGATAACAGGCCGAACTGGATGGACAAATGTCTTTTTTCGGCCTTATGTACTATGTTACAAGAAACTTACATATAACCCTCTTTCATCTTTCAGCAACCTATTATGGGATCCTTTAAATAGAGCTGTGGAAGACAGTACTATTTCCCAACAATTACAGGAGGTAGTAATCGTGAATAACCCTACGATACCGATGTTGTACCTTTTACCTAAAGTTCATAAAAGTGTGACAAAGCCCCCAGGTAGGCCCATTATATATTCATTATCATTAAGGTCCTTAATGAATCGTTGAAGCCCATTAGATGAACCATGCCAGATCATAAAGATGTCATCCATGTACCGGGTCCCAAAAATGTCTTCAGTCGGCGCAGGCGCACTGAGAGGAGGACGCTCGCTCGAGCATCCTCCTCTCAGTGCGCCTGCGCCGACTGAAGACAGGTACGGCACAGGCACCAGATTTTGAATGCAGACAGGGCCAGCAGAGGACGAGCGCGTTCGCTGGCCCTGTCAATCAACATGAGGAGGGGGGCGTCTTTATGAAAGGAGGATGCGGCTGCTACCAGCAAGTAGCCGCCCTACTTGCTGGTAGACAGGTAATTTGCATATTATACAAGTCCGTTTTTTTTTATAAACTACTGAACCAAAATGAGTAATAGCATTATAGATTGATATATCGCAGTATAGGGATTATAAGTAGCCCCCCCCCCAAAAAAAAAGACTTTAGTGGGGTGACAGAAGCCCTTTAAAACCACTTGTGGAATGCCTACCTTCATATACACGAGATACTGCTGACTTACTCCAAAAGATCGATGGAATTCATCTGGACCCTCATACAGTCATGTGAAAAAATTAGGACACCCTTTGAAAGCATGTGGTTTTTTGTAACATTTTTAATAAAAGGTTATTTCATCTCCATTTCAACAATACAGAGAGATTAAAGTAATCCAACTAAACAAAGAAAACTGAAGAAAAGTATTTTCAAGATCTTCTGTAAATGTCATTCTACAAAAATGCCTATTCTAACTGAGGAAAAAGATAGGACACCCTCACATGTATTCCCTCTTAAATTGGCTCAGATCTCACACAGGTATATCACACCAGGTGCACATAATTAGTAGATCGTTACTCTGCATGTTGAATGAGGCTTGCCCTATTTAAACCTCAGACATTTAGTTTGGTGTGCTCCTGACTGTTGAAGTGAGAGTGAGCACCATGGTGAGAGCAAAAGAGCTGTCAGAGGACTTCAGAAAAAAGATTGTAGCAGCCTATGAGTCTGGGAAGGGATTTAAAAAGATCTCAAAAGATTTTGAAATCAGCCATTCCACTGTCCGGAAGATAGTCTACAAGTGGAGGGCTTTCAAAACAACTGCCAACATGCCCAGGACTGGTCGCCCCAGCAAGTTCACCCCAAGAGCAGACCGCAAGATGCTAAAAGAGGTCTCCAAAAACCCTAAACTGTCATCTCGAGAACTACAGCAGGCTCTGGCTACTGTTGATGTAGAAGTACATGCCTCTACAATCAGAAAGAGACTGTACAAGTTTAACTTGCATGGGAGGTGTGCAAGGAGGAAACCTTTGCTTTCCAAGAGAAACATCGAGGCCAGACTGACATTTGCCAGAGATAAAGTTGACAAAGACCAGGACTTCTGGAATAATGTTCTTTGGACAGATGAGTCCAAAATTGAATTATTTGGACACAACAGCAGAGGACATGTTTGGCGTAAACCAAACACAGCATTCCAAGAAAAGAACCTCATACCAACTGTGAAGCATGGAGGTGGAAGTGTCATGGTTTGGGGCTGCTTTGCTGCAGCAGGACCTGGTCAGCTCACCATCATAGAATCCACGATGAATTCTACTGTGTATCAGAAGGTGCTTGAAGAACATGTGAGACCATCAGTTAGAAAATTAAAGCTGAAGCGGAACTGGACCATGCAACATGACAATGACCCAAAACATACTAGTAAATCAACCAAAAATTGGCTGAAAAAGAAGAAATGGAGAGTCCTGGAATGGCCAAGTCAAAGTCCAGATTTGAATCCCATTGAGATGCTGTGGGGTGACTTGAAAAGGGCTGTACGTGCAAGAAACCCCTCAAACATCTCACAGCTGAAAAAGTTCTGCATTGAGGAGTGGGGTAAAATTTCCTCAGACCGATGTCGAAGACTGGTAGATGGCTACAAGAACCGTCTCACTGCAGTTATTTCAGCCAAAGGAGGTAACACTCGCTATTAGGGGCAAGGGTGTCCTATCTTTTTCCTCAGTTAGAATAGGCATTTTTGTAGAATGACATTTACAGAAGATCTTGAAAAGACTTTTCTTCAGTTTTCTTTGTTTAGTTGGATTACTTTAATCTCTCTGTATTGTTGAAACGGAGATGAAATAACCTTTTATAAAAATGTTACAAAAAACCACATGCTTTCAAAGGGTGTCCTAATTTTTTCACATGACTGTATGTTACTTGTATAGATATAGTGAAAGCCAGGGATGATGATGACCTGGTTAATTTAAAACCGATTCAAAAACATTTTAAAAAATACCATGAGGGAAATCCTTCCCTATTGAGAATACATGGCATTGACCGTGTCGATTTGGGAATGCGAGGAGGCAATGTAATGAAAATATTAGCACAACGTGAGACCAGGTGGATCTGGACCTTGGATACTATGCAACCGAGGGGTCTTAATTATGTCCTGAGCTTCGCTCTTTTTTTCTCAGTACCATTCAGTTATAACCATATATTTTATTTTACATTTTTTTATATTTTGTGAGTCCTTGTCTTTGTGTTCTTTTAGCAATATTACATGTATACTTACAATTGTTTTATCATTATTATATTCCCTAGCTCACCTTTTTTTTCGTTTTCATGCTCCTGTGGTTTCGTCCTTTGGAGACTCCAGGAGGGATTCAGGAAGCAGGAATTTGTTGGAAGATATACTGGCCGTTTTGGGTGTACTTTCTTAACCTATTCTTTTATACCTTGTTATGAAATGATATATGGGATTTATATTCATTAGTTTTTAATCACATTTACGGTATATGTTTTTTCCCTTTTACCTAACTTTACTCCATTACACACTCTCATGTGTCATTTTATCTTTATCATACAAATTAATTGTGTTTTCACAATGATTATATAGTTTTGTATTTGATCATTTTTTGTTATTTGATTTCTCAGCATTTTTTACATATGTATTTTTAAATGTGTTTTTTCACTGATTTAATTGTATTGCATCATGATTCACTTCAATTGATTATTCATATATTTTTTGTATAATCATGTATTCATATATTATTCATCATGTGCTTTTTATTCTTTCACTTCATTACATTTCTATATTTATTACTCACTTAATTAACTTTCACTCATTCTTTGTACAATCATGCATTCATTGTAGGTGTGTTTGTCACATTACTGTCCAACAATTTGTCCCATCGAGTCTCCTGTCAATATCCCTATTTTCGGATATACTTACATTAGTGTACTATGACTTAAGGACCTTCCTGTGGGGACAGTCACCTGACCATGACGCTGGCGAGCACGTGACTGGCCATCACGTGTCTGGGCGCGTTACGTGGGCGGGATTGGGCGCGCGGTCGCCAGACTGGCCATCGGGCGTTCGCGCATGCTCTCTCATCCATTTCCAGGATGACGATCCCCACAGAGCGCGCAAATTAACACGCTCCTGCATGATTGTATCACTATAATAGATCTATGCACTTGCACTTTAGTACTTTGCTAGATGTTATATACATAAACACTCACCTAAAGAATTATTAGGAAAACCTGTTCTATTTCTCATTAATGCGATTATCTAGTCAACCAATCACATGGCAGTTGCTTCAATGCATGTAGGGTTGTGGTCCTGGTCAAGACAATCTCCTGAACTCCAAACTGAATGTCAGAATGGGAAAGAAAGGTGATTTAAGCAATTTTGAGCGTGGCATGGTTGTTGGTGTCAGACGGGCCGGTCTGAGTATTTCACAATCTGCTCAGTTACTGGGATTTTCACGCACAACCATTTCTAGGGTTTACAAAGAATGGTGTGAAAAGGGAAAAACATCCAGTATGCGGCAGTTCTGTGGGCGAAAATGCCTTGTTGATGCTAGAGGTCAGAGGAGAATGGTCCGACTGATTCAAGCTGATAGAAGAGCAACGTTGACTGAAATAACCACTTGTTACAACCGAGGTATGCAGCAAAGCATTTGTGAAGCCACAACACGCACAACCTTGAGGCGGATGGGCTACAACAGCGGAAGACCCCACCGGGTACCACTCATCTCCACCACAAATAGGAAAAAGAGGCTACAATTTGCACGAGCTCACCAAAATTGGACTGTTGAAGACTGGAAAAATGTTGCCTGGTCTGATGAGTCTCGATTTCTGTTGAGACATTCAAATGGTAGAGTCCGAATTTGGTGTAAACAGAATGAGAACATGTATCCATCATGCCTTGTTGCCACTGTGCAGGCTGGTGGTGGTGGTGTAATGGTGTGGGGGATGTTTTCTGGGCACACTTTAGGCCCCTTAGTGCCAATTGGCCATCGTTTAAATGCCACGGGCTACCTGAGCATTGTTTATGACCATGTCCATCCCTTCATGACCACCATGTACCCATCCTCTGATGGCTACTTCCAGCAGAATAATGCACCATGTCACAAAGCTCCAATCATTTCAAATTGGTTTCTTGAACATGACAATGAGTTCACTGTACTAAAATGGCCCCCACAGTCACCAGATCTCAACCCAATAGAGCATCTTTGGGATGTGGTGGAACAGGAGCTTCATGCCCTGGATGTGCATCCCTCAAATCTCCATCAACTGCAAGATGCTATCCTATCAATATGGGCCAACATTTCTAAAGAATGCTACCAGCACCTTGTTGAATCAATGCCACATACAGTTAAGGCAGTTCTGAAGGCAAAAGGGAGTCCAACACCGTATTAGTATGGTGTTCCTAATAATTCTTTAGGTGAGTGTATATATATATATATATATATATATATATTTTTTTTTTTTTTGTACACATGTATTCATAAAATTGGGCCTGCCTACATGATTTTTTATATTTTCCTCCACACGTATACTCTGTTTATACCTCTTCAGGTGTAGTACGCTTTTTTAATCTGATGTATCATGTCTCTTTTTTATTTATG
Organism: Bufo gargarizans; assembly: GCF_014858855.1. Taxonomy (NCBI): domain Eukaryota; kingdom Metazoa; phylum Chordata; class Amphibia; order Anura; family Bufonidae; genus Bufo; species Bufo gargarizans. The sequence goes on along the minus strand of NC_058081.1, from coordinate 474,010,789 downwards.
TAGATTGTATTTATAATAAAGCATATTTTTTTATGTAAAACCTGTTTAGTCTCAGTTCATGCTGGTATTTGTGTATTTGGTACAGTGAGTAGGTTTTGTGTTAGGGTTTCATTTTACCACAGTGCCCAATACAATGGTTTTGGGTTTATGTTTATTCTATGTTTTGTAGCCTGTGAATACTGATTAGCAAAGAGTTGCCTTCTCCAATGAGTCACATTTTCTTCATAGAACGGATGGATGTTGGCCTGTCAGGTGAGAAACATCACAGAACAAACGTTTTGGTCTGAGAAATGTTTTCATGGCATTCTCTAGGCTCACTCATCCATTTGGAAGGCACTCTGAAAAGATTTAGGTATGAATCATCCTTGCAGATCATGTACACTCATGCTTGCTGATTGTCTTCCCTGGGGAGGATCGGATGTTCCAGCAAGACAATGCAACATAGCACATGGCTAGAAATTTCTGACATTGGTTGTAAGAGCATGGCCAAGACTTCTTAGTACTACCCTGGCCCCCATATTTTGAAGACTTAAACCCAATTGAGCATCTGTGGGACCACCTCGATCATCACGTTCACTTTCCCATGTTCACTTTCATGTTCCCCCTTACACACCCTTCAGCATATGTGGGGTGCACTGCAGTAAGCATGGCTCCAGATACCTGTGACCACCTACCAGGACCTTATTGAGTCACTCCCAGCCCGTCTAGCTGCTGTCCGTGCTGCACATAGCGGTTACTATATATATTAGCTGCTGGTCATAATATTGTGACTCGCCCATTTCTATACACACACATACAAAGCAAATACATATACACACACCCCTATACACCATCTATAAATGTGTGTAATACTATGTGTATGTAAATTTGTATGTATGTGAAATGAATCAGCAAATGAAAATCTCCTGTGACTGCAAGGCAAAACCAACACAAAGATGCAGCAAAGATGGTGCAAAGATTTGTGGAAATGTACTATTTTTATAATCTTAACTTTAATTACTGATATATTTAATATGCTTATTAATGGGGTGGACTGGGAAATACAAAAAAAAGTGGTGAGATGTTTTAAACAAGTCCAAATTCACAGAAAGCAGGACCAAAACAAGTAGGCCGGATCAACACAAGTAGGCAGAATCAGCAATACCATAGTGCAGCACTAAATGCCGCCCTTGCAGATACAAATATCACAGTGCAACACTAAATACTGCCCCAGCTGATCTAAATACCACAGTGCAGAACAAAATATTCCCTCAGCAGCCCAAATTTCTCCCTAGAACCTGCAGCTCTGCAGTGGGCAGTGCCATCTGACATGTTTTGTTCTCCTCCACCCTGCCCTCAGTTCTCTCTAATTATGATATGGAGGAGGGGGCTGAGCAGATGAGATGCAGGTCACAGCACTGAGCCAGCCCTACTTTTCTCTTGCTGCCTGATCTTTGAGCACTACCGAACATACATATAGCATTACATACCTATTACATACAGTGACATCTCCTTTGATGTAGACATTCTCTTTAATTCTTTTTTTCCATTCAGCCCGGGCTGTCATGACAACTTCTTTCAGTCATGTCTTTGTAGAGTTTGTCACACAGATATCATTATTCTCGCTATCTTTCAACACAAACTCCCCAGTTGTGTCATCCTACTGCCAACCCCAATACAGTGTCCGTTATGCTTCTCAATGTCCAAAATACTATACGGCAGAAAAAATGTACCCCCAGTAGTAAAAATGACCTCTATAAAATGACCCCAGTAGTAATATGCTTCCCCAGAGAGGATCCAGCAAAAAGAAGCCCCCCCGTAGTGGTTCCATTAGTTATAAGCCAACTTTATAGTGTCCACAATAGTAATAAAGCTCCATATAGTGCCCCCAGTAGTATTTATGCCTCCTGTCATTTCCCCAGTAATAATAATGCCCCCACTAATAATAATTCCCTTTATAGTACATTCAATAATAATGACTCTATAGTGCAGGGATGGCCAACCTGCAGCTCTCCAGCTACAACTCCCAGCATGCCCAGTCTGCCTATAGCTATCAGCCTAAAGCAGGGCATGGTGGGACATTGCTCACAAGGAAGCAATCATCAGTGTAGGATGTGGCCAAAGGACGTCCACTTCTATGCCTTTCTGTGACTTCTAGTCTCTCTGTATCTCTGTGGCAACCTGCTGATGACACTCTGTGACACTCTAAGCTCAGTGGCCACTTCAGTCTGAGAACATCCTGCTTGAAGCCTCACAATGGCGAGGTACTGTTCATCAATTGTTAGGTGTCATCTTGGTCTCATGATGTCAAAATGTGAACAGCATGATGAGGAGGACTGTTTAATTGCAAATTCTAATTGAACCAGGAAACTTATTGGGTGATTCATGGATCCCACACTTGTTTTGAATTTTGCCGTTAAACTCCTTGTTAGAAAACAGCAAGCTATGCCAAAAGTACTGAAACATTGAACAGTTGGACATGTGCATTCAAAAGTTTAGAGAAGGTCACATTAAGTTAACCTGTAAGGTTAGAGTGCATAATTTTCACCCACAAGCCAAATATCCCTAACTTTTTGTCAGTAGTATATCTAACATTGGTAGCATATCCTAACAATATACCACCAATGTGTGAGATGGGCCAACCCATTTATTGCCAATGAAAATGGGTAGAATTCTGGCTTCTCACTCCCCTTCTCTTAATTCACATCCCCACCCATCCTTTGGTTGAACTCGTATTAACTAACTATGTAACTATGCTGTACTATACCATACAATACAGACACTCCATACGGCTCCTTTTGAACCTGGAGAGAGAGAGGACCCATTCCATGTTAATGGTAGGTGAGAACTCATGAAGGGCAATGGGGACATTAGGACCTTTGGGTCTGGATGGCTAGGGGTGTGGTGGTGTCAGGCAGCTCCAGAAAGGGGGTGCTCTTTGCTATGGCATTCCATGTTCTCTACGTAAACCACTTTGGAGGCTCCATTCTCGAGATAGGAGTGGGTCCCAAGGGTGAGACTTTCACTTATCTGACATTTGTGGCAGCCACAACTGTTTTAAGACCATGGTGACACGGCAACTTTTTTAGCAACTATTGAATGAAAGCTGCAGTCCACAAGATTGGACAGCAGCTGTTTAATAGTTCGAATCAATCGGTCGCACTAACAGAAATGGCACTGTGAATGTTTCTTATGCATTTCTTTGAAGGCATGACCTATAGCTTAGTACAGTGATGGCGAACCTTTTAGAGACCGAGTGCCCAAATCGCAACCCAAAAACCCACTTACTTATTGCAAAGTGCCAATGGCAATTTAACCTTAAGGCCTCATGCACACGACCGTTGTTTTGGTCCGCATCCGAGCCGCAGTTTTTGCGGCTTGGATGTGGACCTATTCACTTCAATGGGGCCGCAAAAGATGCGGACAGCACTCCGTTCCGTGGTCCGCAAAAAAAAATATAACCTGTCCTATTCTTGTCCGTTTTTCGGACAAGAATAGGCAGTTATATCAATGGCTGTCCGTGGCGTTCCGCAAATCGCTAAACGCACACGGACGCCATCTGTGTTTTGCGGATCCGGAATTTGCCTAATACTGAGGTTTTATTTTAGAAAAACTCATACATTCACATCTTTTACTTTAAAAGAAAAACACAACAACAGAGCTTTTATTGATACAAACAACTTTTCATTAAAAAGTAAAAAGGTAAAAGATTGCAATTAATGTGATTTTTGCTGTTGTATGCATGCTGACAATTTGTCAAATCTTGGCTCATACTTTGTAAGTTTGAGAGCAACACGTGCAGCACTGAGGTCGTCTGTTAGTCTGTTTCTGATGTCAGATTTGATCAAATTCAAAGCTGTAAACAGCTGCTCACAATCATAAGATGATCCAAACAAAGTAAGGGAAGCAATCGCAAGTGTTGTAGCATTTTCTAAATGCTTTTTTATGTATGGAAAATATTTTAGCTGCCCACTTTCAAGGTCTCTTTCAAAAACCTGTAGTTTTGATATCACATAACATCCTTTCTGCTGTTTTCCCTACACCTTGCAGTTGTTTGTTCAGTACATTAAAGTGTAGTGTAAAATCTGTAAAAAAAAACATGAGGTTGGTAAGCCAGGCCTTATCAGTCAGCTGTGGATATTCTCGCTCTTTTTCATTCATAAACAGCCTAATTTCATCCAAACAGGCTACAAATCTCTCCAGGAGTCCAGGACACATCCTCTGCTCAGCCACGTACATTATTGTACATAAGTAAACAATTATACTGGGCCTGAACCTCCTCAAGAAGTGCTTGAAACTGGCGAAAATTCAGAGCACGAGCCATGATGTAATTCACCATTTTTGTGACATCTTGGAGGACATCGTCAAATTTTTTTAATGCGTTCCCTGGCACAAAGAGCTTTTTGGTGTATAATACAATGGAACTGAATGACTTCATGTTTTGGTTCTTTAACAAAGAACTGTATGAAACCAGATGTTGCCCCCACCATAGAAGGTGCCCCACCACTAGTAATTGAAACAACTTTTTCTGGTCTTATGTCTTGTGACAAAAAACCTCCATCACAGCATTGTAGATATCCATCCCTTATGTTCTTTTAGGCAAAGACGCTAGTTTCACCAGCTCTTCTCTCATGATGTCACCAAAAGCATAGCGCAAAATTGCGGCTAGCCTTGCATGATTGCGTATATCTGTGCTTTCGTCCAAGCACATGGAGTAACGGGCTGCCTTTTGTAAGTCAGTGGTGAGCTGCTGACTAACATCACTGGCCATGCGCTGGACTCGATCTTTAACAGTATTTCTGCTAAGTGGCATCTCAGAAAAATAATTTTATCCTTGTTTGGGAAATTATGGAAAAGGGAATTACTCCCAGAAAACATGGCCATTTTGATAAGATCAGAGAGGGGCTTACTATGTTTTGCTAGGCATAGTGAAATTTGAAAACTGTCATTTGTCAGATGATTTGTTTTAGAAAGGTAGTTGCAAAAACTGTGATACTGGGAATGATATTTTCTTAATTTCCCTTCAAGAAACTATTTTCATTTAGTTTCACCAAGTGCGGCAACACTTTTGTGGTTGGTGTCAAAATGCTGTCTGACACTTGATGTGCGACACACAACAGTTTCATTACACAGAATACATAACGCTTTCCCATTGCATTCAATCACTCCAAATGACTCTGTCCAGGCCTCTTGGAATGATCTTCCACTATCTGTTTGTGCTTTTATTGCTGCACTAATTTTTGGGTGTTCAAGACTTGGAGTCTACAAAAACACACAAAAAAAAGAAGAAGAAGAAGCACCCAATAAAATCTATCCCTATACCAAAAATAACTAATACTATTACCGTATTTTCCGTCGTATAAGACGACTTTCTAACACTAGAAATTCTTTTCAAAAGTCAGGGGTCGTCTTATACGCCGGGTATACTCAGATCCGGTGGTATATTCTAACCCCTAGGCGTTCCCATGGTGACGGGGATGCTTGCCTGGGGGTTAGAATATACAGGGCCACGCTGCTCACAGGAGTACATTTATAAACCGTAATCAGTAACTTTAACTGTAATAATCGCTCATCTCTTTACTAGGATACCTTACTCTCAGCTCCGGTAACACTAGGCGGCGCAGGCACTGCCTGCTGTTATCGGAGCTGAGAGTAAGGTATTCTAGTAAAGAGATGAGCAATGATGAAAGTTAAAGTTATGGATTACAGTTTATAAATGTACGGTACTCCTGTGAGCGTTGGGGAAGGGGATCTGTGGATGGCACTGTTTAGGGGGGGTTCTGTGGATGGCACTGTTTCGGGGGGGGGGGGGAATCTGTGGATGGCACTGTTTAGGGTAGGGGATCTGTGGATGGCACTGTTTAGAGAGGGGATCTGTGGATGACACATATAGCATAAGATTCTATATAGTGTCATCCATAGATCCCCCCCATAGCAGTGTCATCCACAGATCCCCCTCCCCATAACAATGCCATCCACAGATCCCCCTCCCCATAACAGTGCCATTCACAGATCCCCCTCCTCATAACAATGCCATCCACAGATCCCCCTCCCCATAACAGTGCCATTCACAGATCCCCCTCCTCATAACAGTGCCATCAACAGATCCCAGTCAGTTCCCTGGACTGGAGAAGATCGTCTTAAAGACAGGGAGGGCTGGGCATTCAGGGGTAGTCTTATACGGCGAGTATAGCCCAAAACCTTTATTTTAAATGGAAAAGTTGGGGGTCATCTTATATGCCCGGTCGTCTTATACGTTGGAAAATACGGTAGTTAACACTAAATAAAAATGGATATTCATTTAAATCAACAATCTACGGCAGTGACTCTTAGCTGGAGTTCCATTTCAATTTGCTGACCACCAGCACAAGAGAGCAATGGAAAATGGATCCTGTTAAAAAAAAAAAACATATTGTGTGCATCAGTTATGCATGTTTACTTCTGTCTCAGATCGTTTTTTCAGGTGGCATTAGCAGATGTCCGTAGCCTGTTCCAGCAGGCAAGTGGAAGATCATCCGGACAAAAAATGGCAGCATTCTGCAGTTTTTGTCCATCCTCCAATAGTCAGCCAGATGTACCGTATTTTTTGCCCCAAAGGACACATTTTTCCCCCCCCAAAAGTGTGTGTGTGGGGGGGGGGAATGCCCCAGAGTCTTATGGGGCGAATACTAATGAGCGCTTACATTATGGCGGTGGTGTCTAGAGCAGGATAGGTACGTTTTTTTTAAATCTTATATGCTCTGTGACTTGGGGCTGATGAGAGGCATGGGGGCTGAAATGAGAGGCATGGGGGATGACCTGAGAGGCAAGGGGGATGACCTGAGAGGCAAGGGGGTTGACATGAGAGGCATGGGGGTTGACATGAGAGGCATGGGGGTTGATCTGAGAGGCATGGGGCTGATGAGAGGCATATGGGGGTTGATGAGAGGCAATTCTTATCTGAGGTCTGATTGCGGCACATTCATATTTGGGTCTGAGCTGAGGTCTGATTGAGCGTCTTATTAAAATTGGGGGTTTGATTGGTGGTCTCATCTGAGGTCAGGGCCAGCGCCACCTGTAAGGCGACCTAGGCAGCCACCAAGGGCGCAATTTAGCAGGGGGCGCCGGAACCGTGCGGTTTAAAAAAAAAAAGGTTGGTTAAGTGGCGGCTGGCCAGCGGCTGAGCGCTCTAGTAAGAATCCCTCAGGCGGCACAGCACTGAACCGGCGGCCGGAGATGATGTACAGACAGGCTGAGAAAGGGGTGGAACATATGTGATGTCATGATATGGGCAGATCATCTGATAAGGGGATAAGGGGGGGCGGCAATTTTTATCTTGCCTAGGGCGGCAAAAATCCTTGCACCGGCCCTGCCTGAGGTCTAATGAAAAATATTTTTTTCTTATTGTTCTCCTCTAAAACCTAGATGCGTATTATGGGCCGGTGCGTCTTATAGGGCGAAACATACTGTAAATGCAATGTCATCTGTATGCCATTATACTTGCATATTGCATTTTCATCCGGCTGAGCCCAATCAAGTTCATCCTGGCGGGCTGTTCTCAGAGGGAACAGCCTGCCAGAATGCAAAGCTGTAAGTAGCCTAAAGGATCACACAGAAATGGCTCAAATGAATGCTAAATGTGCAACGAATGCACAGGATTCATTTTTTTACAGGATCCTTTTTTTTTTTCTTTATTCAGAAGAATGGAAAATAATGGCAATTTGAACACTCCCTAACTAAGGCTACTTTCACACTAGCCGCAGCCTTCTCCGGCAGGCTGTTGCGGCGAGGGAACAGCCTGCCAGATCCATAACTACCTGCTGGAAGTTCGTCGGGCCCTGTTCGCTATATAAAATGGCAGTTGGGTGCTAATTGGGAGATTTATCCAAACTAGTGGAAGAGGAAAATGAAGCAGATGTCCATGGCAACCAATCACGTTACTACTTTCATTTTCTGAGTGTTTTAGAAAAATAAGAGCTTGAATACAGTTGGTTTCTATGGGCAACATCTCCCTTTGCTCTTATTTCTGGTTGTCTGTATAGTTCCAACACATTTTGCAGCGCTGTAACAGAGATTCGACACTCCATGTTCCTAATGGGGTTCACTTTTAATCTACTTTTGCCATGTACAAGGCTTAATTTCAGTTTTGAATCCAGTGCACCCACTGAGTCACCATAATACTCAAGAGAGGCATTCTTTGAATTATGAGAATTTCATAGATTTAACCAAGCAATTTTTTTTGTTTTTGGATTTTTATTTTTCACTCCCTGCCTTCACAGAGCCATAACATTTTTAGTTGTATTATGGCTCATTTTTTTGTGGGATGGATTTCACTTTTTAACCACCTCAGCCCCCCTAGCTTAAACACCCTTAATGACCAGACCACTTTTTACAATTCTGCACTACACTACTTTCACCGTTTATTGCTCGGTCATGCAACTTACCAACCAAATGAATTTTACCTCCTTTTCTTCTCACTAATAGAGCTTTCATTTGGTGGTATTTCATTGCTGCTGACATTACTTTTTTTGTTATTAATCAAAATTTACCGAAATTTTAGTAATAAAAAAAAAAAAGAAAAGACATCTATATATAAATATTTCTCTAAATTTATTGTTCTACATGTCTTTGATAAAAAAAAGTTTTGGTAAAAAAAAAATGGTTTGGGTAAAAGTTATAGCGTTTACAAACTATGGTACAAAAATGTGAATTTCCGCTTTTTGAAGCAGCTCTGACTTTCTGAGCACCTGTCATGTTTACTGAGGTTCTACAATGCCCAGACAGTAGAAAAAAACCACAAATGAACCCATTTCAGAAAGTAGACACCCTAAGGTATTCGCTGATGGGCATAGTGAGTTCATAGAACTTTTTATTTTTTGTTACAAGTTAGCGGAAAATGATGATTTTTTTTTTCCTTACAAAGTCTCATATTCCACTAACTTGTGACAAAAAATAAAAACTTCCATGAACTCACTATGCCCATCACGAAATACCTTGGGGTGTCTTCTTTCCAAAATGGGGTCACTTGTGGGGTAGTTATACTGCCCTGGCATTTTAGGGGCCCTAATGTGTGAGAACTAGTTTGAAATCAAAATGTGTAAAAAATGCCCTGTGAAATCCTAAAGGTGCTCTTTGGAATTTGTGCCCCTTTGCCCACCTAGGCTGCAAAAAAGTGTCATACATGTGGTATCGCCGTACTCAGGAGAAGTTTGGCAATGTGTTTTGGGGTGTCTTTTTACATATACCCATGCTGGGTGAGAGAAATATCTCGGCAAAAGACAACTTTTCCCATTTTTTTATACAAAGTTGGCATTTGACCAAGATATTTATCTCACCCAGCATGGGTATATGTAAAAATACACCCCAAAACACATTGCCCTACTTCTTCTGAGTAAGGCGATACCACACGTTTGACACTTTTTTGCAGCCTAGATGCGCAAATGGGCCCAAATTTCTTTTAGGAGGGCATTTTTAGACATTTGGATTCCAGACTTCTTCTCAAGCTTTAGGGCCCCTAAAATGCCAGGGTAGTATAAATACCCCAAATGTATCCCCATTTTGGAAAGAAGACACCCCAAGGTATTCAATGAGGGGCATGGCAAGTTCATAGAAGATTTTTTTTTTGGGGGCACAAGTTAGCGACAATTGATTATTTATTTATTTTTTCTCTCACAAAGTCTCCCTTTCCGCTAACTTGGGACAAAAAGTTAAATCTTTCATGAACTCAATATGCCCCTCAGCGAATACCTTTACGCATTTGGATTCCGTGAGGGGTATGGTGAGTTCATGTGAGATTTTATTTTTTGACACAAGTTAGTGGAATATGGGACTTTGTAAGAAAAAACAAAAAAACAAAAAACAAAAAAAAATCAATTTCCGCTAACTTGTGCCAAAAAAATGTCTAAATGGAGCCTTACAGGGGGGTGATCAATGACAGGGGGGTGATCAGGGAGTCTATATGGGGTGATCACCACCCTGTCATTGATCACCCCCCTGTAAGGCTCCATTCAGACGTCCGTATGTGTTTTGCGGATCCGCGGTGTCCGTGTTTTGCAGATCCATGGAACCGCAAAACACATACGGACGTCTGAATAGAGCCTTACAGGGGGGTGATCAATGACAGGGGGTGATCACCCCATATAGACTCCCTGATCACCCCACTGTCATTGATCACCCCCCTGTAAGGCTCCATTCAGAGGTCCGTATGTGTTTTGCGGATCCACGGATCCATGGATCGGATCTGCAAAACACATACGGACGTCTGAATGGAGCCTTACAGGGGGGTGATCAATGACAGGGGGGTGATCAGGGAGTCTATATGGGGTGATCACCCCCCTGTCATTGATCACCCCCCCTGTAAGGCTCCATTCAGACGTTCGTATGTGTTTTGCGGATCCAATCCATGGATCCGTGGATCTGTAAAACACATACGGACGTCTGAATGGAGCCTTACAGGGGGGTGATCATCCCATATAGACTCCCTGATCACCCCCCTGTAAGGCTCCATTCAGACGTCCGTATGTGTTTTGCGGATCCGATCTGTGGATCCGCAAAACACATACGGACGTCTGAATGGAGCCTTACAGGGGGGTGATTAATGACAAGGGGGTGATCAATGACAGGGGGTGATCAGGGAGTCTATATGGGGTGATCACCCCCCTGTCATTGATCACCCCCTGTAAGGCTCCATTCAGACGTCCGTATGTGTTTTGCGGATCCGAACCATGGATCCGTGGATCCGTAAAACACATACAGATGTCTGAATGGAGCCTTACAGGGGGGTGATCAATGACAGGGGGGTGATCAGGGAGTCTATATGGGGTGATCAGAGGTTAATAAGGGGTTAATAAGTGACGGGGGGGGGGGGTGTAGTGTAGTGTGGTGCTTGGTGCTACTTATTACAGAGCTGCCTGTGTCTTCTGGTGGTCGATCCAAGCAAAAGGGACCACCAGAGGACCAGGTAGCAGGTATATTAGACGCTGTTATCAAAACAGCGTCTAATATACCTGTTAGGGGTTAAAAAAAAATCGCATCTACAGCCTGCCAGCGAACGATCACCGCTGGCAGGCTGTAGATCCACTTGCTTACCTGCAGTTCCTGTGAACGCGCGCGCCTGTGTGTGCGCGTTCACAGGAAGTCTTGCGAGATGACGCACCAATGCGTGACTCTGCCTGAGACAGCCGCCTCCGGACCGCGATCCTGCGTTAGGCGGTCCGGAGGCAGTTAATATTGTATAGGATGTAATTAGTGTTGACTGAGCCCCCGAGCACAATGGAAGTCAATGGGAGAACCCGAACATTAAACCAGACACCCCATGCTCTGAAGACCATTCCGCAGGGGTGGTAGGGGTTGGGCAGGTGCACCAGGCCGGAGCCTAAGTGGGAAGTTGCAGAAGGTGCGTGCGATTACGTCAAAGGATGCACCAGAGTTGGTTAAGTGGCTCACTCAGCTTTCCGCTTCTGCACCCTCCTCATCCTCTCTATCTGCACTCTCTTCACTCTCTGCTGTGTGCACCCCCAAAGACACCACCGCCACCATTTCCCTCCGCTCGAGTCAGAGGAATTATTTTCCCATTCATTCCATTACCTTACCGATGCGCAGCCATTCTTGGCATCAGATCAGGAAGAGGAGGTATCAACGGTCGCCACCCAGCAGTCTGACGACAGTACCCAGATCAGCCCAAGGAGGGTGGTCCCCACTGTTGCTGCCTACTCTGAGATCTCTAATGTCTGTGGTAGTGAAGGTTATGAAGATGACGTGTCGATGGACGTCACGTGGGTGCCCACAAGAGAGGAAGAGCTGCAGCAATTTCTGGTGAAAGCGTATAGTGGCCTATTTCAGTCTAACAAGAAAAATATATTCACATGTCACTTCAGCAGTTATTTCTTTTGAAAGCGTATAGGTGCGGAGTTCAGTACAACAAGAAAAATATATTCTCAGTTCAGTTCTGCAGTTATTTCTGTTGAAAGTGTATAGGGGCGTATTTCAGTAAAAATAGAAAAATATATACTCACTGCAATGTTGCAGTTATTTTTGGTGAAAGTGTATAGGGGCATATTTCAGTAAAAAAAGAAAAATATATATGCACTGCACTATTACAGTTATTTCTGGTGAAAGCTTATAGGGGTGTATTTCAGTAAAAAAAGAAAAATATATCTACGCACTGCACTGTTGCAGTTATTTCTGGTAAACGCGTATAGGGGCATATTTCATTAAAAAAAGAAAAATATAAATGCTTTGGTGAAAGCTTATAGGGGTGTATTTCAGTACTACAAGAAAAATATATATGCATTTTACTTCTGCAGTTATTTCTGGTGAAAGCATATAGGGGCGTATTTCAGAACAACAAGAAAAATATATTCTCCGTTCACTTCAGCTGTTATTTCTGTTGAAAGAGTATAGGGGTGTATTTCAATACAAGAAAAATAGATATGCACTGCACTGTTGCAGTTATTTCTGATAAAAGTATATAGGGGCGTATTTCATAAAAAAAAAGAAAAATAAGCAATAGGGGCGTAGTTCAGTACCACAAGAAAAATATATATGCACTTAACTTTTTAATTGTAAAACCGTCAAAGCGTATAGTGACCTATTTCAGTCCAACAAGAAAAATATATTCTCAGGTCACTTCAGCAGTTATTTGTAGTAAAAGCATATGGGGCGTAGTTCAGTACAACAAGAACAATATATTCTCAGTTTACTTCTGCAGTTATTTCTGTTGAAAGCCTATAGGGGCGTATTTCACTACAACAAGAAAAATATATACGCACTGCACTGTTGCATTTATTTCTGGTATAAGCGTATAGGGGCGTATTACAGTAAAAAAAAATAAAATATATACGCACTGCACTGTTACAGTTATTTCTGGTGAAAACGTATAGGAGCGTATTTCAGTAAATAAAAGAAAAAGATATATGCACTGCACTGTTGCAGTTATTTCTGCTGAAAATGTATAGGGGGTAGTTCAGTACTACAAGAAAAATATATTCTCAGTTCACTTCTGCAGTTATTTCTGGTGAAAGCACATAAGGGCGTATTTAAGTGCAACAAGAAAAATATTTTCTCAGTTCACTTCTGCAGTTATTTTTGTTGAAAGCATGTAGGGGCATATTTCAGTACAACAAGAAAAATATATACGCACTGCACTGTTGCAGTTATTTCTGGTGAAAGCTTATAGGGGTGTATTTCAGTACAAAAAGAAAAATATATACGCACTGCACTGTTGCAGTAATTTCTGGTGAAAGCATATAAGGGCATATTTCATTAAAAAAAGAAAAATATATATGCACTGCACTGCTGCAGATATTTCTGGTGAAAGCGTATAGGCGCGTAGTTCAGTACTACAAGAAAAATATATACGCACTTCACTCTTTAATTGTTTTCTGGTATTAGCGTATAGTGACCTATTTCAGTCTAACGAGAAAAATATATTCACAGGTCACTTCAGCAGTTATTTCTGTTGAAAGTGTATAGGTGCGTAGTTCAGTACAACAAGAAAAATATATTCTCAGTTCACTTCTGCAGTTATTTCTGTTAATAGCGTATAGGGGCGTATTTCAGTACAACAAGAAAAATATATACGCACTGCACTTTTGCAGTTATTTCAGGAGAAAGTCTATAGGAGCTAGTGTTGAGTATAAATATTTGAATTATGAATATTTATCGAGAATATCGCAACTTTAAGAATTTGTAAATATTTTGAATATAGTGCCATATATAGGGATGTATTTCAGCACAACAAGATAAATATATGCGCGCTGCACTGTTGCAGTTATTTCTGGTGAAAGCATATAGGGGTGTATTTCAGTACAACAAGAAAAATAAATACGCACTGCACTGTTGCAGCTATTTCTGGTGAAAGCGTCTAGGGGCGTATTATAGTAAAAAAGAAAAATATATATGCACTGCACTGTTAAAGTTATTTCTGGTGAAAAGGTATAGGAGCGTATTTCAGTAAAAAAAGAAAAAGATATACGCACTGCAATGTTGCAGTTATTTCTGGTGAAAGCATATAAGGGGGTAGTTCAGTACTACAAGAAAAATATATTCTCAGTTCACTTCTGCAGTTATTTCTGGTGAAAGCGTATAGGGGCGTTTTTCAGTAAAAAAATGGAAAATATACAGTATGTGCACTGCACTGTTGCAGTTATTTCTGGTGAAAGCGTATAGGGTCGTATTTCAGTAAAAAAAAATATATATATACGCACTGCACTGTTGCAGTTATTTCTGGTGAAAGCGTATAGGGTCGTATTTCAGTAAAAAAAAGAAAAATATATACGCACTGCACTGTTGCAGTTATTTCAGGTAAAAGTGTATAGGGGCGTATTTCAGTAAAAAAAGAAAAAGATATACGCACTGCAATGTTGCAGTTATTTCTGGTGAAAGCATATAAGGGGGTAGTTCAGTACTACAAGAAAAATATATTCTCAGTTCACTTCTGCAGTTATTTCTGGTGAAAGCGTATAGGGGCGTTTTTCAGTAAAAAAATGGAAAATATACAGTATGTGCACTGCACTGTTGCAGTTATTTCTGGTGAAAGCGTATAGGGTCGTATTTCAGTAAAAAAAATATATATATACGCACTGCACTGTTGCAGTTATTTCTGGTGAAAGCGTATAGGGTCGTATTTCAGTAAAAAAAAGAAAAATATATACGCACTGCACTGTTGCAGTTATTTCTGGTAAAAGTGTATAGGGGCGTATTTCAGTAAAAAAAGAAAAAGATATACGCACTGCACTGTTGCAGTTATTTCTGGTAAAAGCGTATAGGGGAGTATTTCTGAACTGCAAGAAAAATATATATGCACTTCACTCTTTGATTGTTTTCTGGTCAAAGCGTATAGTGTAATTACTGCCTGAAGAACGTATTTAAAAGAAAATAATAAATTGTTTATTAGTCTCAGGTTAAGACAGAAAAATCTGTGTATCACTTTCCGTGACTATCAGGCTCCAGACTCAGGTGATGTGGTATAGGAATTAATTATATCCACCACCCAACCTAAAGTCTGGACTAGATCCCTATACCAGCTAGCACGTTGGTGCCAGTAATTACTGGAAAGGGAATCAGGATACGGTTCTTATATTTGAACCAGGCACAGGTGTATAGTTAGAGCAGTCCTACCTAGCATGAATTATAGAACAGCTATGAGTGAGTAATGAGCTGGGTGCCAGGGCAGACCAGCATAAAGCATCCACCCAGTATATATGAATTGTGGACGCTCACTCAGCCGCCTATAACAGCCTACCCAATCGTGCAGTATAACACTGGGTCTCGGTATCAGACCGCATTCACACTGGCAAGTCAGCTGTAATGCTGCTTGGCATTAAATCTACACCCTGCCTGAGGAATCGTGTCCTAATTCAAAAGCGTATAGTGGCCTATTTCAGTTTAGCAATAAAAATATATACTAACTGCACAGTTGCAGTTATTTCTGTTTAAAGCGTATAGGGTCATATTACAGTATAAAAAGAAAAATATATACGCACTGCACTGTTGCAGTTATTTCTGGTGAGGGCGTATAGGGGCGTATTTTAGTACAACAAGAAAAATATATACACATTTCAATTTTGCAGTTATTTCTGGTGAAAGCGAATAGTGGACTATTTTAGTAGAAAAAGAAAAATATATTCGTCGCTTTTAGGGCTGCTTTAATTTCTGTTTAATTTGTGTACTTCAGCTGTCCTTTGCTGTTCCCTCAGCCATAGAAGTATTGTGTTCTGTGGGCTCAGCTCCACTGTACAGCGAGGATGAGCTGCTAGAGGACAGTCAGCAGCTACTGCCCAGCCAAGATTTGGAGGAGACATCCGCCGCTTACTCCGCTAGGCGGTTAAGTAGTGATGAGGACAGTGGTGCAGGAGCTTGTGTTGCGAGCGTTCAGGCTACTGACCCAGAGACCGTTGAGGAGGACATCAGTGACATGCAGACACTACTTGATGATGATGAAGCCAATCGCATTTGGGAGCTGGGGGCAGAAGGGACTTCATCATCATCGCAAGAAGAGGGTGGCAGCTTTGTCTGTGAGGCAGCGGCTGAGCCAGCAAGTCGGTAGTATGGCTGGGAGTCAGCAGCGTGGCAGCAGCTGCAGGCCGGGAGCCAAATGTGCCCGGGGTAGACCACCTGCTTCGCAACAGCCTACCTGCCCGGGAAGTAGTGGTGCAGGGGTTCACAGAGGCAGCGGCAGTAGCAGTCAGTCAGTACGGACTGTTGGGGGAAAAATCACCTACTCGGCGGTGTGGCATTTTTTAAATTAAGGTGCTAGAGGAGGTTAACTTGGCCACATGTACAATATGTGGGCAGAAGGTGAAGCGTGGCCAGTGTGCAAATGTTGGCACTACAGCCCTGCGTCAACATATGCAGCATTGCCATGCAGTGGCCTGGGAGAACCGTGGCTCCGATGTGGTGGTCCAGCCGCTGCATCAGCCAGTGGCACACACCCGGTTTCAGCCAGTCAAGGCTCCACCACCTCAGCCAAAGGGAGCTGTCTGTCATTCCTATCTTTTGCTGGTCCAGATGCTCCTGCTCCTCCTCCTTCTACTCCTCGTCAGTCATTCCGTCAGTAATTGATCACCAAAGCGATTGCCAAGAGACAGCAGTATGCGTGCAAGCATCTAACGGCACAGAAGCTGAACGTGTGCAGTGGGCCAAGATACGGGTATTTAATGTTCTGTATTTGTCGTGATGCCAATTGCAGCGTGCGAAGGGTACTACCCCAGGGCCCTTCCAAGGTGTTATAACGCACGTCCCAGATTAGGACTGCCAGAGTGGTGTAATGGCTTATAATGTCTCTAAAGAGTGGTGATAATTATGTCAACGGTGTCTCCTACCCGGGTACGGCTGGACTCCTGGCTCCCTTGCAATAAATTTGACTGTAGTGATAGTAGGAGTAATAGAGGAATTTTGCAGCAGAAATTATGTCCAGACCTTTAGGTGAAGTTCAAATGTTTCTTTACTGAAGGTAACTTGTATCCAAGCAGTGTACAGCTTTAGTCTTTGGTCCCAGCAGGTTTTAGCAATCATTGGCAGGAATAAATGCTTCTGCTTGATATGTGGGGAGCTTGCAGGATAGGACTTCTGCTTGATAGCTCTGTAACTGTGGCAGGAATTAATCTTCTGCACTTTTCTGTACCTTCTGCTTTGTGGGGACAGACTAGCTGAGGAGGAATGGCTTCTCCTAGGTCACAGGACCTAACTCACAGATGATTTCTCAGGGGATGCTTTCTTCCTGGACCTCTGGAGGTTGTTTGCAGCTTTCTGCTTCTTTTCATCCAGTTGAGCTGCAGGGCTCAGACTGGGAATTTGACCAAGTCTCAGACCGAGTCTTGGTCCTTGCCGTCTTCCCTATGCAGGGGCCAACTAGAACTGGTTCTAACAGTTTTTTTCCTCCCTTGCTGCAGGAAGCCGGAAACCTCCACTTCTCTTCAGCAGGGGGGCAGAATAGAACAGAATCGCGCCACTCTGAACTGCCAACTACCAATGATGCTGCCACCTGCTGGTGGACCTGTAAAATTACAATAACAATTGTGTTTAACATAGTTTTAGATGCACAGTTGTGGAGACATAATGTAAATTACAACAGATAACAAAATAAAAGCTCTTAGAAGACAGTAGCGGGGTAGAGACGTGTAGTAACACAACTCTGGGGTGTTACAGGTGCTCCTGTCCAAGTTGCTGGTGCTGCAGTCCCTCCCTCCCTTTCAAAGTGGTGGACTCTGGCTTGTGGCTTGTGCTGAGCCGAGGTGGAGAGTCCCAAGCCGTCATTTCTTTGCAAAAAAGGCAGTACCAGCCCAGCACAAATACGTAGAACAGAAGGTGGGCCAGTCCTTGAGCCTGTCGGTGTCTGCCAAAGTGCACAGCAGCGCCAACGTGTGGAGCTGTAACTATGGTCAGGGACAGTACATGTCCTTTACGGCCCACAGGGTGAATGTGGTTCCTGTACAGCAACTTGGCCAGGTCACACCGCTTCCGCCTCCACGTTGTCACGCCCTTGGTCCTGCGACAATGTCCGCCTCTGCCTCCTTATCCTCCACTGTGTCCTCAGCCTCCAGTGCAGGGACAAGTCACAGTGCCCTTCCAGCATACCACATGTGCAGGGCTCGGCGGTGTCATGCTGTTCTGCACCTGGTTTGCCTTGGCGAACGGAATCACACAGGGGAGGAACTGCTCCATGTGATGCATCAAGAAATCGGATCCTGGCTTTCTCTGTGTCAACTGAAAATCGGAACCATGGTGATGGACAATGGGAAGAACATGATGTCGGGGAAGGCTGAGCCATGCGCCCTGCATGGCACACGTGTTCAATCTGGTTGTCAAGCGGTTCCTGAAGTTTTCCACCCATCTCAGCCACTCGTACACTGCAAAGCACACCCTCCTTGAGCGACAGCGGCAGAACAGCATCCCCCAACATCGGCTGATATGTGACGTTTCCACCCGTTGAAATTCCACCCTCCATATGTTGGACCGACTATACGAACAGAGAAAGGCCATCAACGATTTCTTGATGATGCAAGCGGATAGGAGTACTCCACTGTGTAACTTCAATGTCAGCCATTGGCAGCTCATGCGTGACACCTGCCGTTTGCTCAGGCCCTTTGAGGAGGCCATGTTATTTGTCAGTCACCAGGACTACGGAATGAACAACGTCATTCCACTGCTTCATGTCCTGAAACAGATGCTGGTAACTATGGCTGGTCAGGGGACAGGAGATGTGGCGCCTCCATCTCACAGCCACATGAGCCCTGTGGGGGCTGAACTGAAAGAGGAGGAGGGGTAGGAGGACATTGGAGCACAGGCAATGTGTAGCCAAATGGGTGGTTTTTCTACTCAGCTGGCAGGAGGATCAGGAGCAGCCAGAGGAGCTACAGGGCAAGGAGAAAGATGAGACAGAGGACCCGGACACACAGTGGCAGTATGCAGTGGAGATGGAGGCAGGGAGTCCCTCCGAGTCACTTGCACAAATGGCCCGATGCATGCTCACTTGCTTGCGCAGTGACAGCCGAATTATCACCATTCGGCAGAGGGATGACTTCTGGCTCTCCACCTTGTTGGACCCTCGCTACCGGTACATCTTGACTGCCATATACATGGTCACATGAGCCTTATTAGCCAACAGAAGCACGCAAATCCTTAATTTTTAACATACACACAGTTTTACATCGGGTTTCCATAACAACAGCCATTTTTCTTCATTGTTATAGGGGATGGGGTGCTGTGGAGGTCCCGATGCCGAGCTCTATTAACCACTTCAGCCCCCCTAGCTTAAACCCCCTTAATGACCAGACCACTTTTTACAATTCTGCACTACACTATTTTCACGGTTTATTGATCGGTCATACAACTTACCACCCAAATGAATTTTACCTCCTTTTCTTCTCACTAATAAAGCTTTGATTTGGTGGTATTTTATTGCTGCTGACATTTTTACTTTTTTTGATATTAATCAAAATTGACCGAAATTTTTGCCAAAAAAATGACATTTTTCACTTTCTGTTGTAAAATTTTTCAAATAAAACTCCATTTCTATATAATTTTTTTCTCTAAATTTATTGTTCTACATGTCTTTGATTAAAAAAAATGCAATAAGTGTACAGTACAGACCAAAAGTTTGGACACACCTTCTCATTCAAAGTGTTTTCTTTATTTTCATGACTATGAAAATTGTAGATTCACACTGAAGGCATCAAAACTATGAATTAACACATGTGTGTTAGAAAAAAGTTCGCGTTCGGGACCCGAACTTGACCTTGACCCCGAACCCCATTGAAGTCAATGGGGACCCGAACTTTTGAGCACTAAAATGGCTGTAAAAATGTAATGGAAAGGGCTAGAGGGCTGCAAATGGCATCTGCAAGCAAATGTGGATAGGAAAATGACTTTAAATAACAAAATACGTAAAAATAAAAAAAAATAATCTTGATCTAGGAGGACAAGGTCCATATAGAATGGGAGGTTGAGGAGGCGGTGGATGTGGCGGTGTAGGTGGAAGCGGCGGTGGAGGAGGAGCAGGTAGCCTACACTGCATTTTGGTTTTAAATTTATTTTTATTTTTTTAAATTAGGGTACACCCCAAAACATTGGGAAATATAACCTGTAATAACCCCCTCCAGTCGTGCTAAACACACGTTCAGACAATACACTGGCTGCAGGGCAGGCCAGCATCTCCAAGGCCTAAAGGGCAAGCTCAGGCCATGTGCCCAATTTGGAGACCCAGAAGTTGCAGGGGCTGACCTTGCAGGGGCTGACCCCTGTCAGTCAGTTCGTGTAGGCGTGTGCACACTTACCATGTCGCACGTCCCCGTGATGTTCACGATTAGAGTTGAGCGAACACCTGGATGTTCGGGTTCGAGAAGTTCGGCCGAACATCCCGGAAATGTTCGGGTTCGGGATCCGAACCCGATCCGAACTTCGTCCCGAACCCGAACCCCATTGAAGTCAATGGGGACCCGAACTTTTCGGCACTAAAAAGGCTGTAAAACAGCCCAGGAAAGAGCTAGAGGGCTGCAAAAGGCAGCAACATGTAGGTAAATCCCCTGCAAACAAATGTGGATAGGGAAATGAATTAAAATTAAAATTAAATAAATAAAAATTAACCAAAATCAATTGGAGAGAGGTTCCATAGCAGAGAATCTGGCTTCCCGTCACCCACCACTGGAACAGTCCATTCTCAGATATTTAGGCCCCGGCACCCAGGCAGAGGAGAGAGGTCCCGTAACAGAGAATCTGTCTTCATGTCAGCAGAGAATTAGTCTGCATGTCATAGCAGAGAATGAGGCTTCACGTCAGCCACCACTGCAACAGTCCATTGGCATATATTTAGGCCCAGCACCCAGGCAGAGGAGGGAGGTCCCGTAACAGAGAATCTGTCTTCATGTCAGCAGAGAATTAGTCTGCATGTCATAGCAGAGAATGAGGCTTCACGTCAGCCACCACTGCAACAGTCCATTGGCATATATTTAGGCCCAGCACACACACAGGCAGAGGAGAGAGGTCCCGTAACAGAGAATCTGGCTTCATGTCAGCAGAGAATCAGTCTGCATGTCATAGCAGAGAATGAGGCTTCACGTCAGCCACCACTGCAACAGTCCATTGGCATATATTTAGGCCCAGCACACACACAGGCAGAGGAGAGAGGTCCCGTAACAGAGGATCTGGCTTCATGTCAGCAGAGAATTAGTCTGCATGTCATAGCAGAGAATGAGGCTTCACGTCAGCCACCACTGCAACAGTCCATTGGCATATATTTAGGCCTAGCACACAGGCAGAGGAGAGAGGTCCCGTAACAGACAATCTGGCTTCATGTCAGCAGAGAATCAGTCTGCATGTCATAGCAGAGAATGAGGCTTCACGTCACCCACCACTGCAACAGTCCATTGGCATATATTTAGGCCTAGCACACAGGCAGAGCAGAGAGGTCCCGTAACAGACAATCTGGCTTCATGACAGCAGAGAATCAGTCTGCATGTCATAGCAGAGAATGAGGCTTCACGTCACCCACCACTGCAACAGTCCATTGGCATATATTTAGGCCTAGCACACAGGCAGAGCAGAGAGGTCCCGTAACAGACGATCTGGCTTCATGTCAGCAGAGAATCAGTCTGCATGTCATAGCAGAGAATGAGGCTTCACGTCAGCCACCACTGCAACAGTCCATTGGCATATATTTAGGCCCAGCACCCAGGCAGAGGAGGGAGGTCCCGTAACAGAGAATCTGTCTTCATGTCAGCAGAGAATTAGTCTGCATGTCATAGCAGAGAATGAGGCTTCACGTCAGCCACCACTGCAACAGTCCATTGGCATATATTTAGGCCCAGCACACACACAGGCAGAGGAGAGAGGTCCCGTAACAGACAATCTGGCTTCATGTCAGCAGAGAATTAGTCTGCATGTCATAGCAGAGAATGAGGCTTCACGTCAGCCACCACTGCAACAGTCCATTGGCATATATTTAGGCCCAGCACACACACAGGCAGAGGAGAGAGGTCCCGTAACAGAGAATCTGTCTTCATGTCAGCAGAGAATTAGTCTGCATGTCATAGCAGAGAATCAGGCTTCACGTCACCCACCACTGCAACAGTCCATTGGCATATATTTAGGCCCAGCACCCAGGCAGAGGAGGGAGGTCCCGTAACAGAGAATCTGTCTTCATGTCAGCAGAGAATTAGTCTGCATGTCATAGCAGAGAATGAGGCTTCACGTCAGCCACCACTGCAACAGTCCATTGGCATATATTTAGGCCCAGCACACACACAGGCAGAGGAGAGAGGTCCCGTAACAGAGAATCTGTCTTCATGTCAGCAGAGAATTAGTCTGCATGTCATAGCAGAGAATGAGGCTTCACGTCAGCCACCACTGCAACAGTCCATTGGCATATATTTAGGCCCAGCACACACACAGGCAGAGGAGAGAGGTCCCGTAACAGAGAATCTGTCTTCATGTCAGCAGAGAATTAGTCTGCATGTCATAGCAGAGAATGAGGCTTCACGTCACCCACCACTGCAACAGTCCATTGGCATATATTTAGGCCCAGCACCCAGGCAGAGGAGGGAGGTCCCGTAACAGAGAATCTGTCTTCATGTCAGCAGAGAATTAGTCTGCATGTCATAGCAGAGAATGAGGCTTCACGTCAGCCACCACTGCAACAGTCCATTGGCATATATTTAGGCCTAGCACACAGGCAGAGGAGAGGTTCATTCAACTTTGGGTAGCATCGCAATATAATGGTAAAATGAAAATAAAAATAGGATTGAATGAGGAAGTGCCCTGGAGTCCAATAATATATGGTTATGGGGAGGTAGTTAATGTCTAATCTGGACAAGGGACGGACAGGTCCTGTGGGATCCATGCCTGGTTCATTTTTATGAACGTCAGCTTGTCCACATTGGCTGTAGACAGGCGGCTGCGTTTGTCTGTAATGACGCCCCCTGCCGTGCTGAATACACGTTCAGACAAAACGCTGGCTGCCGGGCAGGCCAGCACCTCCAAGGCATAAAAGGCTAGCTCTGGCCACGTGGACAATTTAGAGACCCAGAAGTTGAATGGGGCCGAACCATCAGTCAGTACGTGGAGGGGTGTGCACACGTACTGTTCCACCATGTTAGTGAAATGTTGCCTCCTGCTAACACGTTGCGTATCAGGTGGTGGTGCAGTTAGCTGTGGCGTGTTGACAAAACTTTTCCACATCTCTGCCATGCTAACCCTGCCCTCAGAGGAGCTGGCCGTGACACAGCTGCCTTGGCGACCTCTTGCTCCTCCTCTGCCTTGGCCTTGGGCTTCCACTTGTTCCCCTGTGACATTTGGGAATGCTCTCAGTAGCGCGTCTACCAACGTGCGCTTGTACTCGCGCATCTTCCTATCACGCTCCAGTGCAGGAAGTAAGGTGGGCACATTGTCTTTGTAGCGTGGATCCAGCAGGGTGGCAACCCAGTAGTCCGCACAGGTTAAAATGTGGGCAACTCTGCTGTCGTTGCGCAGGCACTGCAGCATGTAGTCGCTCATGTGTGCCAGGCTGCCCAGGGATAAGGACAAGCTGTCCTCTGTGGGAGGCGTATCGTCATCGTCCTGCCTTTCCCCCCAGCCACGCACCAGTGATGGACCCGAGCTGCGTTGGGTGCCACCCCGCTGTGACCATGCTTCATCCTCATCCTCCTCCACCTCCTCCTCATCCTCGTCCTCCTCGTCCTCCAGTAGTGGGCCCTGGCTGGCCACATTTGTACCTGGCCTCTGCTGTTGCCAAAAACCTCCCTCTGAGTCACTTCGAAGAGACTGGCCTGAAAGTGCTAAAAATGACCCCTCTTCCTCCTCCTCCTCCTCCTCCTCCTGGGCCACCTCCTCTTCCATCATCGCCCTAAGTGTTTTCTCAAGGAGACATAGAAGTGGTATTGTAACGCTGATAACGGTGTCATCGCCACTGGCCATGTTGGTGGAGTACTCGAAACAGCGCAACAGGGCACACAGGTCTCGCATGGAGGCCCAGTCATTGGTGGTGAAGTGGTGCTGTTCTGTAGTGCGACTGACCCGTGCGTGCTGCAGCTGAAACTCCACTATGGCCTGCTGCTGCTCGCACAGTCTGTCCAGCATGTGCAAGGTGGAGTTCCACCTGGTGGGCACGTCGCATATGAGGCGGTGAGCGGGAAGGCCGAAGTTACGCTGTAGCGCAGACAGGCGAGCAGCAGCAGGATGTGAACGCCGGAAGCGCGAACAGACGGCCCGCACTTTATGCAGCAGCTCTGACATGTCGGGGTAGTTGTGAATGAACTTCTGCACCACCAAATTCAGCACATGCGCCAAGCAAGGGATGTGCGTCAAATTGGCTAGTCCCAGAGCTGCAACGAGATTTCGCCCATTATCACACACCACCAGGCCGGGCTTGAGGCTCACCGGCAGCAACCACTCGTCGGTCTGTTGTTCAATACCCCGCCACAACTCCTGTGCGGTGTGGGGCCTGTCCCCCAAACATATGAGTTTCAGAATGGCCTGCTGACGTTTATCCCCGGGTAAAAAGGTGTGTGGCTGACTGGATGAGCAGGTGGAAGAAGAGGAGGAGGAAGCCGAGAAGGAGGAGGTGGCAACAGGAGGCAAAGAATGTTGCCCTGCGATCCTTGGCGGCGGAAGGACGTGCGCCAAACAGCTCTCCGCCTGGGGCCCAGCTGCCACTACATGTACCCAGTGTGCAGTTAGGGAGATATAGCGTCCCTGGCCGTGCTTACTGGTCCACGTATCTGTGGTTAGGTGGACCTTGCCACAGATGGCGTTGCGCAGTGCACACTTGATTTTATCGGATACTTGGTTGTGCAGGGAAGGCACGGCTCTCTTGGAGAAGTAGTGCCGGCTGGGAACAACATACTGTGGGACAGCAAGCGACATGAGCTGTTTGAAGCTGTCTGTGTCCACCAGCCTAAATGACAGCATTTCATAGGCCAGTAGTTTAGAAATGCTGGCATTCAGGGCCAGGGATCGAGGGTGGCTAGGTGGGAATTTACGCTTTCTATCAAATGTTTGTGAGATGGAGAGCTGAACGCTGGCGTGTGACATGGTTGAGACGCTTGGTGACGGAGGTGGTGGTGGTGGTGTTGGTGGTACATCCCCTGTTTGCTGGGCGGCAGGTGCCAACGTTCCTCCAGAGGCGGAGGAAGAGGCCGAGGCGGCAGCAGCAGAATAGGCCGAGGCGGCAGCAGCAGAAGAGGTAGCAGGGGGAGCCTGAGTGACTTCCTTGGTTTTAAGGTGTTTACTCCACTGCAGTTCATGCTTTGCATGCAGGTGCCTGGTCATGCAGGTTGTGCTCAGGTTCAGAACGTTAATGCCTCGCTTCAGGCTCTGATGGCACAGCGTGCAAACCACTCGGGTCTTGTCGTCAGGCACATTGTTTGAAGAAGTGCCATGCCAGGGAACTCCTTGAAGCTGCCTTTGGGGTGCTCGGTCCCAGATGGCGGCGGTCAGTAGCAGGCGGAGTCTCTTGGCGGCGGGTGTTCTGCTTTTGCCCACTGCTCCCTCTTTTGCTACGCTGTTGGCTCGGTCTCACCACTGCCTCTTCCTCCGAACTGTGAAAGTCAGTGGCACGACCTTCATTCCATGTGGGGTCTAGGACCTCATCGTCCCCTGCATCGTCTTCCACCCAGTCTTGATCCCTGACCTCCTGTTCAGTCTGCACACTGCAGAAAGACGCAGCAGTTGGCACCTGTGTTTCGTCATCATCAGAGACATGCTGAGGTGGTATTCCCATGTCCTCATCATCAGGAAACATAAGTGGTTGTGCGTCAGTGCATTCTATGTCTTTCACCGCTGGGGAAGGGCTAGGTGGATGCCCTTGGGAAACCCTGCCAGCGGAGTCTTCAAACAGCATAAGAGACTGCTGCATAACTTGAGGCTGAGACAGTTTCCCTGGTATGCATGGGGGTGATGTGACAGACTGATGGGGTTGGTTTTCAGGCGCCATCTGTGCGCTTTCTGCAGAAGACTGGGTGGGAGATAATGTGAACGTGCTGGATCCACTGTCGGCCACCCAATTGACTAATGCCTGTACCTGCTCAGGCCTTACCATCCTTAGAACGGCATTGGGCCCCACCATATATCGCTGTAAATTCTGGCGGCTACTGGGACCTGAGGTAGTTGGTACACTAGGACGTGTGGATGTGGCAGAACGGCCACGTCCTCTCCCAGCACCAGAGGGTCCACTAACACCACCACGACCATGTCCACGTCCGCGTCCCTTACTAGATGTTTTTCTCATTGTTATGGTTCACCACAACAACAAATATATTATTTGGCCCAATGTATTGTATTCAAATTCAGCGGGATATAAATTTGAGGCCTAGTATTTAGGCGCTGGGTGACCGGTATGGATTTAGTGACAGAATTAGACTTGGAAATGCACAGAAGCGTGTGTGTGAAGTTATTCTGAATGACCCTATGTGCACCTTGAATATTATATACCCTTTTTGGGATAGATTTCAAATAGCTCTGATATAGCAGGAACCACTAAATTATGAAATTGCTAAATTGGGAATTGTACTTCAACCCAGAACAAAAAATGTGCTTTGACGGACACTAAATAACTTTCCCAGCCACAACAGGACAGCGGTAACGAGAGATTTAGCAGGATATAAATTTGAGGCCTAGTATTTAGGCGCTGGGTGACAGGTATGGGTTTAGTGACAGAATTAGACTTGGAAATACACAGTAGCGGGTGTGTGTGAAGTTATTCTGAATGACCCAATGTGCACCTTGAATATTATATACCCTTTTAGGGATAGATTTCAAATAGCTCTGATATAGCAGAAACCACTAAATTATGAAATTGTTAAATTGGGAATTGTATTTAAACCCAGAACAAAAAATGTGCTTTGACGGACACTAAATAACTTTCCCAGCCACAACAGGACAGCGTTAACGAGAGATTTAGCAGGATATAAATTTGAGGCCTAGTATTTAGGCGCTGGGTGACAGGTATGGGTTTAGTGACAGAATTAGACTTGGAAATACACAGTAGCGGGTGTGTGTGAAGTTATTCTGAATGACCCAATGTGCACCTTGAATATTATATACCCTTTTAGGGATAGATTTCAAATAGCTCTGATATAGCAGAAACGACTAAATTATGAAATTGCTAAATTGGGAATTGTATTTCAACCCAGAACAAAAAATGTGCTTTGACGGACACTAAATAACTTTCCCAGCCACAACAGGACAGCGGTAACGAGAGATTTAGCGGGATATAAATTTGAGGCCTAGTATTTAGGCGCTGGGTGACAGGTATGGGTTTAGTGACAGAATTAGATTTGGAAATGCACAGTAGCGGGTGTGTGAAGTTATTCTGAATGACCCTATGTGCACCTTGAATATTATATACCCTTTTAGGGATAGATTTCAAATAGCTCTGATATAGCAGAAACCACTAAATTATGAAATTGCTAAATTGGGAATTGTATTTCAACCCAGAACAAGAAATGTGCTTGAACGGACACTAAATAACTCGCCCAGCTACAGCACTAGGGACAGATTTAGCTGGATATAAATTTGAGGCCTAGTATTTAGGCGCTGGGTGACAGGTATGGGTTTAGTGCCAGAATTAGACTTGGAAATACACAGTAGCGGGTGTGTGTGAAGTTATTCTGAATGACCCAATGTGCACCTTGAATATTATATACCCTTTTAGGGATAGATTTCAAATAGCTCTGATATAGCAGAAACCACTAAATTATGAAATTGCTAAATTGGGAATTGTATTTCAACCCAGAACAAGAAATGTGCTTGAACGGACACTAAATAACTCGCCCAGCTACAGCACTAAGGACAGATTTAGCGGGATATAAATTTGAGGCCTAGTATTTAGGCGCTGGGTGACAGGTATGGGTTTAGTGCCAGAATTAGACTTGGAAATACACAGTAGCGGGTGTGTGTGAAGTTATTCTGAATGACCCAATGTGCACCTTGAATATTATATACCCTTTTAGGGATAGATTTCAAATAGCTCTGATATAGCAGAAACCACTAAATTATGAAATTGCTAAATTGGGAATTGTATTTCAACCCAGAACAAGAAATGTGCTTGAACGGACACTAAATAACTCGCCCAGCTACAGCACTAGGGACAGATTTAGCGGGATATAAATTTGAGGCCTAGTATTTAGGCGCTGGGTGACAGGTATGGGTTTAGTGACAGAATTAGACTTGGAAATACACAGTAGCGGGTGTGTGTGAAGTTATTCTGAATGACCCAATGTGCACCTTGAATATTATATACCCTTTTAGGGATAGATTTCAAATAGCTCTGATATAGCAGAAACCACTAAATTATGAAATTGCTAAATTGGGAATTGTATTTCAACCCAGAACAAGAAATGTGCTTGAACGGACACTAAATAACTCGCCCAGCTACAGCACTAGGGACAGATTTAGCGGGATATAAATTTGAGGCCTAGTATTTAGGCGCTGGGTGACAGGTATGGGTTTAGTGACAGAATTAGACTTGGAAATACACAGTAGCGGGTGTGTGTGAAGTTATTCTGAATGACCCAATGTGCACCTTGAATATTATATACCCTTTTAGGGATAGATTTCAAATAGCTCTGATATAGCAGAAACCACTAAATTATGAAATTGCTAAATTGGGAATTGTATTTCAACCCAGAACAAGAAATGTGCTTGAACGGACACTAAATAACTCGCCCAGCTACAGCACTAGGGACAGATTTAGCGGGATATAAATTTGAGGCCTAGTATTTAGGCGCTGGGTGACAGGTATGGGTTTAGTGACAGAATTAGACTTGGAAATACACAGTAGCGGGTGTGTGTGAAGTTATTCTGAATGACCCAATGTGCACCTTGAATATTATATACCCTTTTAGGGATAGATTTCAAATAGCTCTGATATAGCAGAAACCACTAAATTATGAAATTGCTAAATTGGGAATTGTATTTCAACCCAGAACAAGAAATGTGCTTGAACGGACACTAAATAACTCGCCCAGCTACAGCACTAAGGACAGATTTAGCGGGATATAAATTTGAGGCCTAGTATTTAGGCGCTGGGTGACAGGTATGGGTTTAGTGCCAGAATTAGACTTGGAAATACACAGTAGCGGGTGTGTGTGAAGTTATTCTGAATGACCCAATGTGCACCTTGAATATTATATACCCTTTTAGGGATAGATTTCAAATAGCTCTGATATAGCAGAAACCACTAAATTATGAAATTGCTAAATTGGGAATTGTATTTCAACCCAGAACAAGAAATGTGCTTGAACGGACACTAAATAACTCGCCCAGCTACAGCACTAGGGACAGATTTAGCGGGATATAAATTTGAGGCCTAGTATTTAGGCGCTGGGTGACAGGTATGGGTTTAGTGACAGAATTAGACTTGGAAATACACAGTAGCGGGTGTGTGTGAAGTTATTCTGAATGACCCAATGTGCACCTTGAATATTATATACCCTTTTAGGGATAGATTTCAAATAGCTCTGATATAGCAGAAACCACTAAATTATGAAATTGCTAAATTGGGAATTGTATTTCAACCCAGAACAAGAAATGTGCTTGAACGGACACTAAATAACTCGCCCAGCTACAGCACTAAGGACAGATTTAGCGGGATATAAATTTGAGGCCTAGTATTTAGGCGCTGGGTGACAGGTATGGGTTTAGTGCCAGAATTAGACTTGGAAATACACAGTAGCGGGTGTGTGTGAAGTTATTCTGAATGACCCAATGTGCACCTTGAATATTATATACCCTTTTAGGGATAGATTTCAAATAGCTCTGATATAGCAGAAACCACTAAATTATGAAATTGCTAAATTGGGAATTGTATTTCAACCCAGAACAAGAAATGTGCTTGAACGGACACTAAATAACTCGCCCAGCTACAGCACTAAGGACAGATTTAGCGGGATATAAATTTGAGGCCTAGTATTTAGGCGCTGGGTGACAGGTATGGGTTTAGTGCCAGAATTAGACTTGGAAATACACAGTAGCGGGTGTGTGTGAAGTTATTCTGAATGACCCAATGTGCACCTTGAATATTATATACCCTTTTAGGGATAGATTTCAAATAGCTCTGATATAGCAGAAACCACTAAATTATGAAATTGCTAAATTGGGAATTGTATTTCAACCCAGAACAAGAAATGTGCTTGAACGGACACTAAATAACTCGCCCAGCTACAGCACTAAGGACAGATTTAGCGGGATATAAATTTGAGGCCTAGTATTTAGGCGCTGGGTGACCGGTATGGATTTAGTGACAGAATTAGACTGGGATATGGCCAAAAAATAAACAGACTATTGCTGGTTAAATGCACTTGGTGTGACAGCTTCACCCTGATGTAGGCTTTAGCCAAAAAACAACCACACCATTGAGGGTTAAATGCACTTGGTGACAGGCGCAGCTTGCCCCTGATTTAGTATATGGCCAAAAAATGAACAGACTATTGCTGGTTAAATGCACTTGGTGTGACAGCTTCACCCTGATGTAGGCTTTAGCCAAAAAACAACCACACCATTGAGGGTTAAATGCACTTGGTGACAGGCGCAGCTTGCCCCTGATTTTGTATATGGCCAAAAAATGAACAGACTATTGCTGGTTAAATGCACTTGGTGTGACAGCTTCACCCTGATGTAGGCTTTAGCCAAAAAACAACCACACCATTGAGGGTTAAATGCACTTGGTCGCAGCTTGTGCTGGCGCACCACAAGACACAAAATGGCCGCCGATCACCCCAGAAAAATGTGACTGACAAACGGTCTGGGCAGCCTAAAAACAGTGAGCAATTGAGGATCAGCAGCTCAATGATCCACAGCTGCAGATCGATCAGTTAATCAAGTCCTTTGGAGGAGTTAATCTGCCTAATCTCGCCCTACTGTCGCAGCCGCAACCTCTCCCTACGCTAATCAGAGCAGAGTGACGGGCGGCGCTATGTGACTCCAGCTTAAATAGAGGCTGGGTCACATGGTGCTCTGGCCAATCACAGCCATGCCAATAGTAGGCATGGCTGTGATGGCCTCTTGGGGCAAGTAGTATGACGCTTGTTGATTGGCTGCTTTGCAGCCTTTCAAAAAGCGCCAAGAAAGCGTCACAAAAGCGCGAAGAAAGCGACGAACACCGAACCCGAACCCGGACTTTTACGAAAATGTCCGGGTTCGGGTCCGTGTCACGGACACCCCAAAATTCGGTACGAACCCGAACTATACAGTTCGAGTTCGCTCATCCCTATTCACGATCCAATTTGATATCTGCTCTATCAACTTTCGATGTTCTTTTATGCGCCTACCATGGTGATCACGGGTGGCGGGGAATCAGGGTTCCACGCTGGAGAGGGAGCGTGAGAAACAGAGACCACATCCAAGGGAGGATACATTTTTTCAAATTTAAAATTATAGAGCGGAATTATGGGACAAATGTGGGACAAATTACAGAAGCCCAAATGTGGGCCAAAAGAGTAAAGCGGAAATATGGGAAAAGTTATTGAGGCGCAAATGTGGGACAAGTTCCAGAAGCCCAAATGTGGGCCAAAAGAGTAAAGCGGAAATATGGGAAAAGTTTTTGAGGCGCAAATGTGGGAAGAATTACAGAAGCCCAAATGTGGGCCAAAAGAGTAAAGCGGAAATGTGGGACAAAGTATTGAAGCGCAAATGTTGGCCAAAAGAGTAAAGCGGAAATGTGGGACAAATTATTGAAGTGCAAATGTGGTACAACTTGTTAAAGTTTAAGCATTTAATCAAAGGAGGTGGCGCGCATCAATTAATGAATCATTTCTGAAATTTTATTCCCTGTCACCTATGCAGAGCAGGGGTTTATTCACATCTAAAATTGTATAATGTCAACCCAAGAATGTAACAGAAAAATTACAGAAATTTATTAACCTGTCTACTTGACAGAAAAAAAATGTTTATTGTAACCCGAAAATGTAAAAGAAAAATTATTGAAATTATTTAAGCTGTCAACTAGGTAGAGGACGGGTATATTACACCCAAAAATTTGTGAATTTCACCCAAAAATGTAAGACAAATTATTATTATTTTTTTTACCTGTCTACTAGGTATAGCAGTGGTACATCACAACCAAAATTTGTTAAATTTCAACCGAAAATGTAACTGACAATTATATTATTTTTTTTACCGGTCTACTAGGTATAGCAGTGGTACATCACACCCAAAAATTGGTGAATTTAACCAGAAAATGTAAATGACAATTTTACCACTGCTATACCGAGTAGACAGGTAAAAAAAAAAAAAAAAAAAAAATCCAAAAATTTTTTAGTTATTTTTTTACCAGTCTACTAGGTATAGCAGTGGTACTTCACACCCAAAAATTGTTGAATTTCAAATGAAAATGTAACAGCTAAATTTTTTTTTTACTGGTCTAATAGGTATAGCAGTGGTACATCACAGCCGAAATTTGTTAAATTTCAATTGAAAATGTAACTGACAATTAATTTATTTTTAACCTGTCTACTAGGTATAGCAGTGGTATATTACACCCAAAAATTGGTGAATTTCACCCGAAAATGTAACTGACAATTATTTTTTTACATGTCCACTAGGTATAGCAGTGGCACATCACACCCAAAAATTGGTGAATATTACACGAAAATGTAACTGACAAAGTAGTGAAATGACATAAAATAAAATGCGTACAAATAAAAAAAAAAATTGATTTATGAGGTGGAGTTCGATATGGAGTAGGAGTTTGAGGAGGTGGTGGACGTAGCGGTGTAGGTGGAAGCGGCGGTGGAGGAGGACGAGGTAGCCAACACAGGTTTTTGGTTTTAATTTAATTTTTTTTTATTTGGGTACACTCCAAATGAGTGTGAAATATCCAAAATACAAGAATGAGCAATTGCGCTGCAGTATAACAATGGCTGGTTAGTGCCGGTATACATGTCTATTCTGCACAAGGTATGGACAAGTCCTATGGGATCCATGCGTGGTTCATTTTAATGAACGTGAGCTTGTCCACATTGGCTGTGGACAGACGGCTGCGCTTGTCTGTGATGACGCCCCCTGCCATGCTAAACACAGGTTTAGATAATTCACTGGCTGCAGGGCAGGCCAGCACCTCCAAGGCGTAAAGGGCAAGCTCAGGCCATGTGCCCAATTTGGAGACTCAGAAGTTGAAGGGGGCAAACCCATCATTCAGTACGTGTAGGCGTGTGCACACATACTGCTCCACCATGTTGGTGAAATGCCGCCTCCTGCTAAGACGTTCCATATCAGCTGGTGGTGCTGGTTGTTGTGGCGTGCTGACCAAGCTTTTCCACATTTCGGCCATGCTAACCCTGCCTTCTGAGGTGCTGGAGGTGCCCCAGCTGCGTTGGCGACCTCTTTCTCTGCCTTCACCTTGTGCTTCCACTGAGCCCCCGCTGTCAGTGGGAATGCCACCAGCAGCACGTCTACCAGCGTGTGCTTGTACTCGCGCATCTTACGATCACGCTCCAGACGGAATTAAGGACGGTACGTTGTACTTGAAATGGGGATCCAGCAGCGTGGCCACCCAGTAATCAGCACAAGTTAGAATGTGGGCAACTCGGCGGTCGTTGCGGAGACACTGCAGCATGTAATCGCTCATGTATGCCAGGCTGCCCAGAGGCAACGAAAAGCTGTCCTCTGTGGGAGGTGTATCGCCTATGTCCTCTGTATCCCCCCAGCCATGCACCAGTGATGGCCATGAGCTGGTCTGGGTGCCACCCTGCTGTGAACATGGTTCCTCCTCCTCCTCATCCTCCACCTCCTCATCCTCCAGAACTGTGCCCTGGCTGGACAATTGTGTACCTGGCGTTTGTGGTTGCAGGAACCCACTCTCTGAGCCACTTGTGAATGATTGGCTGGAAACCCTACGAAATGACCCCTCCTCCTGTACCACATCCTCTGCCATCATCCCCAGCAGCATTTTTTTTCAAGGAGGCATAGAAGTGGGATAGATACGCTGAGAACGGCGTTATCGGCACTGGCCATGTTGGTGGAGTACTCGAAACAGCGCAACAAGGAACACAGGTCTCGCATGGTGGCCTAGTTATTGGTGTGAAGTGGCGCTGTTCCGCACAGCGACTCACCCATGCTGCAGCTGAAACTCCACTATCACCTGCTGCTGCTCGCACAGTCTGGCCAGCATGTGCAAGGTGGAGTTCCACCTTGTGGGCACGTTGCATATGAGCGGTGAGCGGGAAGGCCGAGGTTACGCTGCAGCGCTCACAGGCGAGCAGCAGTAGGGTGAGAACGCCGAAAGCGCACACAGACGGCCCGCACTTTATGCAGCAGCTCTGACATATCGGGGTAATTTTTAAGGAACCTCTGCACCACCAAATTCAGCACATGCGCCAGGCAAGGGATGTGCGTCAAACTGGCTAGTCCCAGAGCTGCAACGAGATTTCGCCCATTATCGCACACCACCATGCCGGGCTTAAGGCTGACTGGCACAAACCACTCATCGGTCTGTTGTTCAAGGCCCGTCCACAGCTCCTGCGCGGTGTGGGGTTTGTCCCCCAAACAGATAAGTTTTAAATCTGCCTGCTGTCGTTTACCCCTGACTGTGCTGAAGTTGGTGGTGAAGGTGTTACGCTGACCGGATGAGGAGCTGGTAGAGGATGAGGAAGCAGAGGAGGAAGCAACAGGAGGCAAACTGAAGCACCCTGCAATCCTCGGTGGTGGAAGGACATGCGCCAAACTGCTATCTGCCTCAGGCCCAGCCGCCACTGCATTTACCCAGTGTGCTGTTATGGAGATATAACGTCCCTGACCCTGCTTACTGGTCCACGTATCGGTAGTGAGGTGCACCTTGCCACAGATGGCGTTGCGCAGTGCACACCTGATTTTGTCCCCTACTTGGTTGTGCAGGGAAGGGATGGCTCGCCTGGAAAAGTAGTGGCTGCTGGGCACGACGTACTGTGGGACAGCCACCGCCATAAGGCCTTTAAAACTATTCGTCTCCACCTGATCGAATGACAGCATTTCAAAGGCCAGTAATTTAGAAATGCTGGCATTCAGGGCTAGGGATTGTGGGTGGGTAGGGGGGTACTTCCTGTTTCTCTCCAGTGTTTGGGAGATGGAGAGCTGAACGCTTCCGT
This sequence comes from Bufo gargarizans, assembly GCF_014858855.1. NCBI lineage: Eukaryota > Metazoa > Chordata > Amphibia > Anura > Bufonidae > Bufo > Bufo gargarizans. The sequence goes on along the minus strand of NC_058081.1, from coordinate 473,975,777 downwards.
GGGACATTGTGGAGATGCTTGGTGACCCAGGTGGTGGTGTTGCTGGCAGATCCTCTGTTTGTGGGGTGGCAGGTGGCACTGTCACTCCAGAGGTGGATGAAGAGGCCGAGACTGCAGCAGAAGAGGAAGCAGGAGGAGCCAGAGACCATTCTTGGTTTTTGAGGTGTCTACTCCAGTGCAGCTCGTGCTTTGCACTTAAATGTCTGGTCATGAAGGTTTTGCTCAGGTTGAGAACGTTTATGCCTCGCTTCAGGCTCTGATTGCACAGCGTGCAAACCACTCGTGTCTTGTCGTCAGCACATTGTCTGAAGAACTGCCACGCCAGGGAGCTCCTTGGAGCTGGCTTTGGTGTCTAGAGGATGGCCGCTCTGCTTTTGCACCCTGCTCCCTCTTCTGCTGTGCTGGTGGCTCTGTGCAACCACCGCCTCTTCCTCCGAACTACATCGGTCACTCGCATGACCTTGATTCCATGTGGGGTCGAGGACCTCATCGTCCTCTACATCATCTTCCACCCAGTCTTTACCCCTGACTTCCTTGTCGGTCTGCACACTTTCGAAAGCCCCAGCAGTTGGCACCTGTGTTTCGTCATCATCCGAGACGTGCTGCGATGGTCCTCCCATGTACTCATCTTAAAAGATAAGTGGTTGGGCATCAGTGCACTCAATCTCTTCCACTTCTGGGGCAGGGATAGGTGGATGGCCCTGGGAAACCCTGCTAACAGAGTCATCAAAAAGCAGAAGAGACTGCTGCATGACTTGGGGCTCAGACTGCTTGGCTGATTTGCAAGAAGGTGAGGTGAAAGACTGATGGACATCAGCTGCAGGTGCCAACTCTTTCAGCAGGAGACTGGGTAGGAGACAATGTGAATAAACTGGAGCCACTGTCAGCAACCCAATCTACTATCGCCTGTACTTGTTCAGGCCTCACCATTCGTAGAGCCGCGTTAGGTCCAACCAAATACCGCTGCACATTCTGTCACCTACTCGCACCTGAGTGTAGCTGGCACAGAGTGTAGCTGTTCGTGTAGCTGGCACAGATCGACCACGTCCTCTTCCTGCAACAGGAGCTCCACCAGCAGCACCACGACCCTTATTTGACGCTCTCCTCATATTTCTCAAATTTAGGATCTTGCCCTAAATTGGTGTTTAATTAATAGTAGAATAGAACGACAGTATGTACAGGGTGTATCTCACACACCCTGACCCACACTAGGCCGCAATTAAAGATTTGTGCACAAAATGGCGGTATTTCATATACCTGAATAGAACCCCTGTATTTAAAGAGTGTATCTCACAATGATATCTGCAGCAAAGGCTAGCAATTTTTTTTTTTTTGCCCAAACGGGTGCAAAAAGCCTTATTTTACCTTAAGGACCAGGCAATTTTTTGCAAATCTAACCAGTGTCACTTTAAGTGGTGATAACTTTAAAACACTTTTACTTATCCAGGCCATTCTGAGATTGTTTTTTCGTCACATATTGTACTTCATGACACTGGTAAAATGAAGTAAAAAAAAAATCATTTTTATTTATAAAAAAATACCAAATTTTCCCCCAAAAATAAAAAAATTGCAAATTTCCAAGTCTCAATTTTTCTACTTCTATAATACATAGTAATACCTACAAAAATAGTTATTACTTTACAATCCCCATATATCTACTTCATGTTTGGATCAATTTGGGAATTGTATTTTATTTTTGGGTGATGTTACAAGGCTTAGAAGTTTAGAAGCAAATCTTGAAATTTTTCAGAAATTTTCAAAAACCCACTTTTTAGGGACCAGTTCAGGTCTGAAGTCACTTTGTGAGGCTTACATAATAGAAACCACCCAAAAATGGAAAAATAATAATAATAGAAACCACCCCATTCTAGAAACTACACCCCTCAAGGTATTCAAAACAGATTTTACAAACGTCGTCAACCCTTTAGGTGTTCCACAAGAGCTAATGGCAAATGGTGATAAAATTTCAGAATTTAGATTTTTGGTCAAATTTTCCATTTTAATCCATTTTTTCCAGTAACAAAGCAAGGGTTAACAGCCAAACAAAATGTTATATTTATTGCCCCGATTCTGTAGTTTGCAGAAACACCCCATATGTGGCCGTAAACTACTGTACTGGCACACAGTAGGGCGTAGAGGGAAAGGTGTGCCGTATGGTTTTTGGAAGGCAGATTTTGCTGGACTAGTTTTTTTACACCATGTCCCATTTGAAGCCCCCTGATGCACCCCTAGAGTAGAAACTCCATAAAAGTGACCCCATCTAAGAAACTACACCCCTCAAGGTATTCAAAATGGATTTTACAAACTTTGTTAACCCTTTAGGTGTTCCACAAGAATTAATGGAAAATAGAGATCCAATTTCAAAATTTCACTTTTTTGGCAGATTTTCCATTTTAATAATTTTTTTCCAGTTACAAAGCAAGGGTTAACAGCCAAACAAAACTCAATATTTATGGCTCTGATTCTGTAGTTTACAGAAACACCCCATATGTGGTCATAAACGGCTGTACGGGCACACGGCAGGGCGCAGAAGGAAAGAATGCCATACGGTTTTTGGAAGGCAGATTTTGCTGGATCGGTTTTTTGACACCATGTCACATTTGAAGCCCCTCTGATGCACCCCTAGAGTAGAAACTCCCAAAAAGTGACCCAATTTTAGAAACTACGGGATAGAGTGGCAGTATTGTTGGTACTAGTTTAAGGTACAAGAAATAGCTGTTTTGGCACCGTTTTTATTTTTTGTTATTTACAACATTCATCTGACAGGTTAGATCATGTGGTATTTTTATAGAGCAGGTTGTCACGGACGCGGCAATACCTAATATGTATACAATTTTTTTATTTATGTAAGTTTTACACAATGATTTCATTTTTTAAACAAAAAAAATCATGTTTTAGTGTTTCCATAGTCTGAGAGCCATAGTTTTTTCAGTTTTTGGGCGATTATCTTGGATAGGGTATGATTTTTGCGGGATGAGATGACTGATTGGCCCTATTTTGGGGTGCGTATGACTTTTTGATCGCTTGCTATTGCACTTTTTGTGATGTAAGGTGACAAACAATTGCTTTTTTTTACACCTTTTATTTAACGGTATTCACCTGAGGGGTTAGGTCATGTGATATTTTTATAGAGAAGGTTATTACGGATGCGGCGATACCTAATATGTATACTTTATTTTTATTTATGTAAGTTTTACACAATTATTTCATAAAAAAATAATAATAATCATGTTTTAGTGTCTCCATCTGCTGAGAGCCATAGTTTTTTCAGTTTTTGCGCGATTATCTTAGGTAGGGTCTGATTTTTTGCAGGATGAGGTGACGGTTTGATTGGTACTATTTTGTCATACATACGACTTTTTTGATCACTTTTATTACCTTTTTTGGGAAGTAAGGTTGGCAAAATTTCTATTTCATCATAGTTTTTTTTTTATGGCCTTCACCATGCGGGTAAAGTAACATGACCGTTTTATAGATCAGGTCATTACGGACGCGTGATATCAAACATGTGTAGGGATTTTTTTCATTTTAATCAGTAATAAATGAGTTTTTTTATTTTTACTTTTTTTTCACTTTTTTTTAACTTTTTTTGACCCAGACCCACTTGGTTCTTGAATATCCAGTAGGTCTGATGTCTGTATAATACAGTACAGTACACTATATAGTGTATTGTACTGTATTTTCACTTTACAAAGTCTGATTAGACTTCTGCCTTTAGCAGAAGTCTAATCAGCACCATGGACAGCCTCTGATCAGTACCATGGACAGCCGGACGCCACAGGGAGAGTGAGGGAGCTCCCTGCCTCTTAACCTCTTTCATCCAGCGGTCCCTATGGACCGCGGCATGGAAGGGGTTAAACGCCTGACATCTGTACCAGCACAGATATCAGGCGTTTCAAGCAATGTGCTGACACTCTGCAAACCGCTCGGCTATCCTGAGAGAGGGGGCGGGCAGATGATCGCATCAACCGCACCGCCCGCCCCGCCCGCCCCGCCCGCCCTCCCTGCCGCACTCCCTCCCTGCCGCACTTCCCCCTGGGGGGGTTAAACATTAAAATAAAAGTTATTTGAAGTTTCTGATCCCCGCGGTCTGTGACCGCGGGGATCAGAATCTTCCAAAAATGCTGAAAACCGGAGGTCTGAATTGACCTGCGGTTTGCTGCGATCGCCTACACGGGGGGGGTCACAGGACCCCCCGGCACATTGTCCGCAGGTGCCTGTTCAATGATTTGAGCAGGCATCGGGTTCCGATCACCACCCGCCGAGCGGCGGTGATCGTAAATACATAGAACGTACCGATACGTCCTGTGTCCTTAAGGATCGGGACATTAGGGCGTACCGGTACGCCCTATGTCTTATATAGGTTAAAGAATTGTGCCCAAAATGGCTTTATTTCAGATACCTGAATAGAACCACACTATGTAAAGGCTGTATCTCACAATGATATATGCAGCAATGGCTGCAAAATAAACTTTTTTCCCCAAACTCGTGTTTGTTTAATAACTAAATATGACAGCAGTATATAACCCTTGAATTTCACACGTGCTGATGCTGCAAGGCCAGAAAAATAGTGTATTTTGGCAAAGAAGTGTGTTTTTAAAAACCCAGAAAATGATGGCTGTATTTCTAGCTTAAATTGCACACTGACTAATACAGAGGTTGTATATTGCCAAAAAAGTGTTTTTTTTTGTAACAGAATATGAAAGCTGTATATATTAAACTTGAATTTCACACTTGCAGATCTGTAAAATAGTGTATTTTGGCAAAAAAGCGCCGAACACCGAACCCGAACTTTTACGGAAATGTTCGGGTTCGGGGTCCAAAAATCTGGTACGAACCTGAACTTTACAGTTCGGGTTCGCTCTACCCTAATAATAATCTTTTATGTGGTACAGTATCAAATGCTTTGGTTAAGTCTAGATATATGACATCCATTGACTCGCCATGGTAAAGTCTAGAACTTACTAGTGTTGAGAGAGCATGCTCGGCTGAACACCAGTTTGGCTTGAGCATTGCTATGCTCGGCACATCGTGGAGTTTGGTGGATGCAATGTGTTTAAATCTAATTACTTACTAGTAGTAAGTAGTCCTCTACAGTAGAAGTCTCATATTGTTTTTTTTTTTTTTTTTTTTTGGTCACTGCCTATGAAGCTCCATAGTGTAGTGGTTAAAGATCAGAGCTTTGATGCAAAAGTTGTGAGTTCATATCCTGTCACAAGCTTTCTCAGAAATAGAGATTAGATTTATATGTTTTATTATTTTATATATATATATATATATATATATTTGTGTAAGGCGCTTACGGTAGTACAGTGAAGAACCTAGGAAATCAGGGAATAAGCGTAGTCGGTTGTGGTGTGCCGAAACCGAGGATGAGGTAGGCCTGAGAAAGAAGAGGGCCCACCCAAGGAAAGAGATGTGGAAGAAATTAGTCGTAAATGAGTGGAGTGGTGGGAGGGTCAAGCTCAGACCTCGGACGGTGCAGGAGCCAGGTAGAGGGGTGCCCTAAATAGGCTGGAGGCGGACCTCAGCCCCTCCCACAAATCCAGGCAAAGCCTTCACACTTGTGTAAGGCGCTTACGGTAGTACAGTGAAGAACCTAGGAAATCAGGGAATAAGCGTAGTCGGTTGTGGTGTGCCGAAACCGAGGATGAGGTAGGCCTGAGAAAGAAGAGGGCAAAAATGAAATAAACAGTTTATTGTATTCAATATACATGAAAGCTCAACCCGACATGTTTTGGAAAGCGTCTCTTAACTCCCGTGTTGGATTGGGGATGTAACGTGAGAAAGCGGATGACTTCCAGCGCCCCAATTTCTTGATGACATGAGCCGGGATGTTGGCACTGGAGGCCGTGGACGCGGCCCCGATGCGAAAGGAGTGCCCTGAGTAGTTGGATGCGTTGAGGCCCAGTTGTGTGAGGGATGACCTGACATAGGTCATAAAGGTGGTGGTGGTGAGTACAGACCCATGCAGTTGAAGTAGTGGTTGAGAGGGTAGGAACTTGTGACGCTGCTTGTAAGCGTCCAGAACCCCGACTGGGCACCATCTGTTCTGCGTAGGGTAGTATGGAATGTTCACGGGTGAGAGCTGACTGCTTTTGGAGTGAGGTAAGGTTAGGATATAATGATCCACGTGTTTCGTCAAGTGGGAGACAAGAAGACAAGGTGTGGCTTGGGTCGCGGAGGTCGTGGTGAATTCCCCGGGCCTCAGGAATCCGTAGAAGGCCAAGTACATCGCTGTTTTGATGATGGAGTTGGTATCTGCATCAAAAGGCCTGGTGTCTAGTAAGTCGGATAATGCCTTGAAAACGTGACTGTTAATGGGTAGCCTCTGTGTTGGTCGTGCGGGTTCTGTCTTCTGAATACCTTTGAGTATGGTTTTGATCTGGTGCGAGGCCATGAAACTGATGTTGTTAGGGTGTATGATTAGCATATGATGTTGAATGCCGGTGAGATAGAGTTTGATGGTGTTGTATGACATTTTGAGCTTGAGGTGGCAAAAGGAAGCAAACCCCAGCAGGGAGGTCATGACAAATGGGTGCGTGATGTTGTGTTCCAACAGGAACCTGTTGAAAAGTGCGAACGCTCTGTTATACGACCTGCGTGTGTTGTCTGATAGTGCAAAATGGGACAATGACTGGCTATGGCGCATGATGACATCTAATCCAGAATGAGCTGATGAAATGATGGGGTGATGGAGGCCGTGGGCGTCTCTGACGGGAGAGCCTGATGAAACGCCTGAAATTTGAAACGAGACAGATTGTCAGCTGCCGTATTGCACCTCCCCGGGACATGGAAGCAGTGTACAAAGAAATTGTTGCAAGCTGCCAACCAAGTAAGCCTTCGCAGGAACCTCATGATTGTGAGGGATTTGGACCGACCCTTGTTGATGATCTGGCAGGTCGCCCGGTTGTCTGAGTAGCATCGGACCGACATGTTTGCCCATGAATGACCCCATGCCACGGCAGCTGCCACGATGGGGTAGATCTCGAACAGAGCTGAGGTAGTGGAAAATCCTTCCAAACCCTGGACCGCAGGAGGCCAGCTACCCCACAGCCAATCGTTCCCAAAAATGGCCGCGAAGCCTGTGGTAGATGCCGCATCTGACCAGATAGAGGGGGAAGAGTCCGATAGCTGAGGGAGGAACGTGCTCCTGCCGTTCCAGGTGGACAGAAATCTCCTCCACATACCCAGATCTGCAGTGGCGTGGGCATCCAGGGGCAGCCTGTGAGAGTCGTGAAGAAAAAAAGGGAAAAGGTGCAGAAGCCGTGAAATGAACGAGCGACCCTGGGGAATGATGCGCATGGCAAAGTTCAGGGAACCCAATAGGGACTGTAATTCTTTGCGATTGCAGTTGCCGAGTTGAAGGTAGTTGTCTATGTGGTCGAGAATAACCTGGATCTTCCCGGGTGGCAAACTGGCTTGCATTGAGGCAGAATCCAACTGAATGCCCAAGAAGGTGATGACCGTGTCCGGCCCCTCTGTTTTCTTAGTGGAGATGGGTACCCTAAGTTCCCCGAACAGCTTGATGGTGGCTCTGAGGCTGGCGGGAGGGGAGGTGTTTTCTTCCACGAGTAGAAAGTCATCAAGGTAATGCAATACCATCGGGCATCTTGCTACGTTTAAGAGCAACCAGCATAGTGCCTCCGCGAATGTGTCAAAAATGGCCGGGCTACTCTTGGATCCGAAGGTCAACCGGGAGAAAAAATAATAGTTTCTGGACCACTTGATGCCATGAAGGTGCCACAGCGACGGGTGAATTGGTAGCAATTTGAACACGTTGGCGATGTCGGTTTTGCTGAGCCATGCTCCGACCCCTGCTTGCCTGATGGCGGTGATGGCGTGATCTATGGTGGTGTATTGTAGTGAGAATTCCTCCGAGGGAATGAGGGAGTTGAGACTGGGGTTGGCTGAACCGTGTGGTGCCGACAAGTCGATGATTAGCCTCTGTTTCTGGGAAGATTTCCCAGTGACGATGCCAATGGGATTGGTGCGCCATGTGGCGAATGGGGGGGTCTTGAAAGGTCCTAGCACGAAGTCCTCTGCGACTTCCTAGGCTATGAGGGCGTCAATTGCGGTGGGGTTGCCCTGGGCGGATAAGAGATTAGGACACTCCAGGGTGCCTGTCGGCATGTGCAGCATGCCCGTGTGGAAGCCTTCTGTCAGCCCTGCCATGAGGAAATCCGTGAGATGCCTGGATGGGTGCTGAGACATGAATGCTGTAAAAACCGGCATATTTACGGTCGATAAATACGGTTTAGAAAACATTTTATTTGGACACATGGATTTGGCATGTGCCCGGAAACATTTGGTACAAATATGCAACAACCTACACCCGCTATAATTGCAGGACCCCTCATTAAAATTGTTGCAAATCTGGGACTTGCCCAGAAACTTGATTGGCTGTCCCAGCTTGTCCCGGCCTGATTTCTCCGTGACCCCGGAGGGGCCGGCCGCTTGAGAGGGGGCCTGTCTGTCCGCCGCGTTCGGGCAGAAATTGGTGGTGTGGGCCGTGGAGGAGCAGTACGCACAGGCTGGTGTCCTTAGGCCTGCGAAGTGCCGGCAAAAAATGACAGTGTCGATTCTTGCCCAGTTGGAGCGGACTCCGTACTGGGAGAAAGCCCCTGCCACCTTTGCCGAAAAAGATCTATGGTAGTCATAGAATGCTGACCCTCCATATTTGTTGCCCAGGTCAACCAGTTTGTGCATGTAGAGGTCGAATTCCTCCCTTCTGTTGGGATAGACCGCACAGATGACATCCCTGTAGATGCCGAAAGCCAAAACAAATTCTGGAATAGTCAGTTTTCTATTGAGGCGGGCATCCCTGGATTTGACCACAACTGAGACATCGTCATAGGCATAAGTTTTGTTCTCGACAACATCTTGGGAGGCAATCAGGAGGGAGGCCAGGTTCACATCCTTACCTTCAAGAATGTCCCTTTTCAAGTGCTCCGGTATCATGTGCGCCGGGCTGACTTCTTGGTCATCTGGGTTGACGGATGGCGCGCCCACTGGCAAACCGGATGGTGCCGGTGACGCTGCCGGTGGTGGCCCTGCCAGGGAGAGGGTCGTGGTGACCGATTCCAGCCTTTCCAACCTGTCGTTGACCTTGGCCATGGATGTCATCAAAGAGGCCAGCATGGCGTGTATGTCCCCCGAGCTGGACTGGCTAGGTCCTTCCCCTGCCTCTGCGTTATTGGTTGCCGTGCGCAGTAGTCGGAAAAGATCTGCTTTCCTTGCCGTGGCGGGGAAGGGAATCTGCCGTCTCCTCAACTCCGTCGTGATACGCAGAATTGTCCAGGATCTGATGGACGCTGGGCTGGCAAGACCGTCTCCCTGGGCTGAGGTGATGGATCTAGCAGGAGTGCCAGGAAGGGAAAAGTTCTCTATTCCTTCCAGAGACATGCTAAAACAGAATAGTTTGTTAGTGTGGGGAAACACAGGATCGTGCTGGCAAGCTAGCTATGCCGGATGGCGAAATAATTAAGCCTAGAATGGTGACAGATGAGGCCCTGCTAATTGAGGGTTGAGAGGCTCTATCTATGAGTTGGCGCGAGGGGTTGATGAGACCACTGACGTGGTGGCAGGAGTGCGAGGCCTCTCGGTGACTTGTAAGACAGGACTAGGGGAAGGGAGTGACAGGTGAGGCCCTCTCTATGCAACAACGAGGCGGCTTACTAACGAGTGGCGCGATGGGCGGCTGCCTCCGAACGTGTGAGGCGGGGTGTTGGCCTCGCGGACCACTAACTGATGGCGAAGCCAAGAGGGGGTAATCTAGTGGGATTCCGGAGCCCCTAACGCCAGCACGCTGACCCTAACGGGATGGACTGAAATGTAAGGAAAAGAAACGTTTTGAGCAGGTGTACGTACCTGGTAGCAAGAAAAAGAATCACTGGATACGTGCAGCGAAAATAAGTTTAAGCTTGACCGCCTAAAAGAGGGGTAGACAGAAAGTGGTATGACGAGAGTTGACTGTGGTATGAACGTCAGCATGACCTGAGAGGATTATGACGTGAGCCGCAACGGTGTCTCGGTATTGTGGATGGTATGCGAAATGAGGACCCCGTGACGTGGCGGAAGGTGTGAACTGCGGACCCTTTTCTTTTTTTTTTTTTGGACTTTATGGCGGGTTTCTTCTTGTGATATTATAGGACCCCTTGAAAAAGTTTTTTTTTTTTTTTTACATGACGGGTTTCTTCCTGTGACCCTGTTCGAACCATGGAAAGTGGTATTTATATATATATATATATATATTTATTTTTTTTTATCGCATGGCGGGTTTATTCCCTTTTTTTTTTTTTCTGGGTTTGTCCCTTATGATACTGATTTTATTTATTTGTTGATGATTTGACTTATGTTTTCCTCCGGGCCCACGGGGGTGTGGCGGGTTTATGATGCCGGGTCTGTGGCCCGGTGTGGTGGGGGTGTGGTTTGGAAAATACAAAGGGGGGGGTTTGAAGGGGAACGACTGCGCTCCCCCTGAAAAGTGCCGCCTGATGGCGGGACACTGTGATGCCTGGAGCAGGGATATGCGCACGCGGCACCCCCCCCCCCCCCCCACACACACACGCGCGCGGCACCGGCGGACGGCTGCCAGGCTACCGCGCATGCGCCGACGCGGCCGCGTACGCGCATTACCCCGGCCGCGTATGCGCAGACCAGGCGCTGGGACGCGGCGGCCGCCATCGGCAGCGCGGCAGGAGGACGGAGGGGCGGGCCGGTGCGGCGGTGGGGAAAAAGGGGACCGTGGCAGCAGTGTTGGCTATGGAGGGGGAATATGTGGAGCGGCCGGAATGAGGCGAGCATGTGGCGAATATGAGGGTGCGGGCATGCCGCTGAGCTGGACCAGGGGGTTGAGGGGGGGGAGGCGGATATGTGTGAGAGAGGTGTCGGTGAGGAGGGAAAACGGAGTTGGTGGCCGCCATGGGAACTAGTACCCGTGCTGGCAGTGCTTGGAGTGGGGATGCGGTGTGGTCGTGTACGTGCATGACCCGAAGTGTGGCAGACATGAAACCGTGACTTTGGAGTGACGAAAACCGTGACATGAGTGAAATGAAAAATGGTGAAATGAATTGAGCTAGTACAGGGGCAACCGTGAGGCCCTGTGCTGTACCGTATGGATGACTCACAGTTTAACGGGCAAACGTGACCCGCAAAGAACCAGGTGAAGCCGGACAGATGGAACCGGAATGCTCCAAATCCTGGATCCGAAAGCAACCAACTTCAGAAAACACAGCAACTCGTAAGTAACTCTCCAGTTAACTCCACAAGTGACTCTCTCTCTCAAGCTCAGACCTCGGACGGTGCAGGAGCCAGGTAGAGGGGTGCCCTAAATAGGCTGGAGGCGGACCTCAGCCCCTCCCACAAATCCAGGCAAAGCCTTCACACATATATATATTTATATATAATTAAGTTTAGCCTCTATTTCTGAAAAAGCTTGTGACAGGATTTCAACTCACAGCTGCTGCATCACAGCCCAGAACTTTAACCACTACAATATATAGCTGCACAGCCAATTACTTAAAAAATAAAATATAAGACTTCTACTGTATAGGTCTCAGTAGAAGTACAGTACAGTAGAAGTCTCATTTTTATGCCTGGCTATGCAGCTATTGTAGCTGGGTGGTTAAGTGCCTTGCATCTGATACAGAAGATTGTGAGTTTAAATCCTGGCAGTACCTTTTCTGAAATACAGGATAAATTAGATTTAAATACACTGGGGTGTCTCCAAGCACTAACTCCATATATGGACATAGCTGTAAATGGAGTTAGAGCAAGGACTCCTTAGCCGAACTAGAGTCTCGACAACCCTCCTCTCTGCAGAGCAGGGGGTGCCTGGTTTTATGCTCAGGTTCTCCCATTGACTTCCATTGTGCTCGGATGCTCAGTAGAGCACCTGAGCCTCGCGAAGTGTTCTACTCGAGCACCCGAGCACACGAGCACTTTGCTGCTCGAGCAACACTAGAACTTACCTCCTCATAGAAGCTGATTAAATTAGTTTGACATGACCGATCCCTCATGAAGCCATGCTGATATGTAGAGATGTCGCGAAAATAAAATTTTCCGTTCGCAAACGGCGAACGCGAATTTCTACAAATGTTCGCGATCGGGCGAACATCCATAGATTTCTATAGGCAGGCGAATTTTAAACCCACAGGGACTCTTTCTGGCCACAATAGTGATGGAAAAGTTGTTTCAAGGGTACTAACACCTGGACTGTGGCATGCCGGAGGGGGATCCATGGCAAAACTCCCATGGAAAATTACATAGTTGATGCAGAGTTGGATTTTAATCCATAAAGGGCATAAATCACCTAACAATCCCAATTTTTTTTGAACAACGTGGTTTAAAACATCCAGTGTGTGTATACGATTAGGTATGATGTTGTATCGATCAGGTAGTGTAAGGGTTACGCCCGCTTCACAGACATTGACAGACCAAACTCCCCTTTTAATGCACCGCAAACAACCGCAAACAGTCTATTTGCCCAACCGCAAACTCCCCATTTGTAACAAGGTTGGATACCAAGCTAGCCATGTCCCGTTGATGTCATTTAAGGTTTCTTCCTCCACCCAGCCACGTACAACACCAAGGGTCCCGGAAAGGTGAATTGAATTGATTTTTCGAACAGGGAGATGGTTAAAAAAACGCTGGCTCCCTCCCCTTTGTTTGAATTCACGGTCACTGCGTCTGTGCCGTGCAATTTACTGTCCCACCCGATATGAGTGGTATTTTCTATAGTTCTCTCTTCTCATCAGTTTAATCCCTGTTACGTCCCCAAGCTGGGGTCCATTTATTAAATAGATTTTTCGAACGGGGAGATGGTTAAAAAAACGCTGGCTCCCTCCCCTTTGTTTGAATCCACGCCACGGTCACTGCGTCTGCGCCGTGCCATTTTATTGTCACACCTGATATGAGTGGTATTTTCTGTAGTACTATTCTCATCAGTTTAATCCCTGTTACGCGACATCCCCAATCTGGGGTCCATTTGTTAAATAGATTTTTCGAACGGGGAGATGGTTAAAAAAACGCTGGCTCCCTCCCCTTTGTTTGAATCCACGCCACGGTCACTGCGTCTGCGCCGTGCAATTTACTGTCACACCCGATATGAGTGCTATTTTCTGTAGTACTATTCTCATCAGTTTAATCCCTGTTACGTCCCATATCAGGGTGGGATTGCCTTTTGTGAAAAAAAATTTAGGCCGGGTACCTTCGACTGCCTTCACAGTGACAGACCAAACTCTGATACACCAAACTGAATTGATTTTAGGAACCGGGAGATGGAAAAAGCAGCTTGGTCAGTCCTCTTACTCCCAAGTTGGGGCACTGCGCGTGCACGGAGCAATGTGCTGTGACACCCTATATGAGTGGTGTCTTAACTAGTCCTATTCCTATCAGTTTAATCCCTGTTACGTCCCCTATCCGGGGACGTGTGTCAAATTGATTAACCATTGTCGAATTAACGAACCATCACGACATCCTGGAATAATTTAGTTCTGAGCTTTGTACTTGCTTTATATTGGAATTGATGGAGATTTTTTAAATTGTCTGCATTATTTCTAATAAACTATTAGGAGACTTTATTATGATTTTTTTATTTTATGTATTAAAAACCCACCCATACAACTTAAAAAAAAAAAAAAAATTTTTAGTTTTTTCTATGAAAAAACATCCAGCCGTCCCGATCGCTTTTGGTCTGATCATAATGAAACAACGGCCTTATCATTTGGGGTGTGGCAACATTGCCAACACACTCATAGAGGTGATGATCGCTTCATTGTGATACGCAAGCCCCTTCACCACAACAAGGTAACGATCACGAAAGGGGAATTGACACTTGTATGTGCCTTTTTTTTTTTGTTTTGTTTTTGCAGCCACAGTGCAGCACCAGAGGCCAGAAAAATGTTATTGTTGCAGCCGCTGTTGTAGCAATGAAAAAAATGGATGTTTTCAAGGCAGAAAGGTAACTAAAACATTGCGGCTTGAACCCTAGTTGGTGGCGGAGAATTCACAAAAGTCATCCGGTATGCAGACATTAAATACAGCAGCGCGGGGACCATTTTGAGGCCAAGGCATGTCATCAGGCCTTTTGTTAATTAAACGTATCCCCTACTGTCAGTCCCTTCGGTATCCATGCCTCATTCATCTTAATGAAGGTGAGGTAATCAACACTTTTTTGACCGAGGCGACTTCTTTTGTCAGTGACAATGCCTCCTGCTGCACTGAAGGTCCTTTCTGACAGGACACTTGAAGCGGGGCAGGCCTGAAGTTCTATCGCAAACCGGGATAGTTCAGGCCACAGGTCAAGCCTGCACACCCAGTAGTCAAGGGGTACATCGCTCCTCAGAGTGTCGATATCTGCAGTTAAGGCGAGGTAGTCTGCTACCTGTCAGTCGAGTCGTTCTCTAAGGCTGGATCCCGAAGGGCTGTGGCGATGTGTAGGACTGAAAAAGCTCTGCATGTCCTCCATCAACAACACATCTGTAAAGCATCCTGTCCTTGCCGCCGTGGTCGTGGTAGGAGGAGGATTACTTTCCCCTCTTCCCCTGTTAGATTCCCGTTGTGCTGTGACATCCCCCTTATAAGCTGTGTAAAGCATATTTTTTAGTTTGGTTTTGAACTGCTGCATCCTTTCTGACTTCCGGTAACTTGGTAACATTTCCGCCACTTTCTGCTTATACCGGGGGTCTAGTAGCGTGGCCACCCAGTACAGGTCGTTCTCCTTCATCCTTTTTATACGAGGGTCCCTCAACAGACATGACAGCATGAAATACCCCATTTGCACAAGGTTGGATGCCGAGCTACTCATTTCCCGTTTGTCCTCCGCACTGATGTAATTGACGGTCTGTTCTTTCACCCAGCCACGTACAACACCACGGGTCCCAGATAGGTGACAACAATGAGCACCCTGGGATGCCTGCTGTGGTTGGTCTTCCTCCTCCTCAAATCCACATTCCTCCTCTGACTCCTCTTCCTCATACTCCTCTTGCAGCGTTGCCGCAGGTCTGGCACGCGATGATGACAAGGCTGTTTCTGGTGGTGATGGTGACCACAACTCTTCCTCTTCCTCTTCACGCTCATCTACAGCCTGATCCAGCACTCTTTGCAGGGCACGCTCCAGGAAGAAAACAAATGGGATGAGGTCACTGATGGTGCCTTCGGTGCGACTGACTAGGTTTGTCACCTCCTCAAAAGGACGCATGAGCCTACAGGCATTGCGCATGAGCATCCAGTAACGTGGCAAAAAAAATTCCCAGCTCCGCAGAGGCTGTCCTAGCACCCCGGTCATACAAATACTCGTTGATGGCTTTTTCTTGTTGGAGCAGGCGGTCGAACATTAGGAGTGTTGAATTCCAACGTGTCGGGCTGTCGCAAATCAAGCGCCTCACTGGCATGTTGTTTCTGAATGTCTGAAAAGTGTGCCATGGCCGTGTAGGAACGCCTGAAATGGCCACACACCTGGCCTGCTTCAGGACGTCCTGTAAGCCTGGTTACTTAGACACAAAGCGTTGTACGATGAGATTCAACACATGTACATCTTTGGGCAAGTTGTCACATGCACGGCACATGTGACAACTTGCCCAAATTCAATGCCGCCAACAAATTGCTTCCATTGTCACACACCACTTTGCTGATCTCCAGTTGGTGCGGGGTCAGCCACTGATCCACCTGTGCGTTCAGGGCAGACAGGAGTGCTGGTCCGGTGTGGCTCTCTGCTTTCAGGCAAGTCAACCCCAAGACAGCGTGACACTGTCGTATCCGGGATAGCCCCTGGGGAGCTGGGGGGATTCAGTTGATGTGCAGCCAGACGCCGCAGCAGAAGAGGACTCAGCCGAGGAGGTTATGGAAGAGGATGGAGTATGAGGAGTAGAGGAGGTGGCAGTAGGCCTGCCTGCAAGTAATGGCGGTGTCACCAACTCCGCTGCAGAGCCACGCATTCCATGCTTGGCAGCTGTCAGCAGGTTGACCCAATGCCCAGTGTAGGTGATATACCTGCCCTGACCTTGTTTTGCAGACCAGGTATCAGTGGTCAGATGGACCCTTGCCCCAACACTGTATGCCAGAGATGCCATGACTTCCTTTTCAATCACTGAGTAGAGGTTTGGGATTGCCTTATTAGAAAAAAAAATTCGTCCGGGTACCTTCCACTGTGGTGTCCCAATAAGGACAAATTTTTTGAAGGCTTCAGACTCCACCAGCTGGTATGGTAAAAGCTGGCGGGCTAAGAGTTCCGTCAAGCCAGCTGTAAGACGCCGGGGGTGACTCTGTGACATTGGTGTCTTACGCTCAAACATTTCCTTTACAGACACCTGACTGTGGGCAGATGAGATGGAACTGCTAAAGGTGAGAGGCGGAGTGGCGGGTGGTTGAGAGGGGGCAAGGAGGACAGCAGTGGTTGATGTGGCTGAAGATGCTGGACCAGGAGGAGGATGGTGGCTTTGAGCTTGTGTGCTGCTTCTACTCGTCATCATGTGTTGATCCCATAGGCGTTTGTGATGTGCGATCATGTGCCTTCGCAAAGCAGTTGTACCTAAGTGGGTGTTGGATTTCCCACGACTCCGTTTCTTTTGGCACAGGTTGCAAATGGCATCGCTGTTGTCAGAGGCAGACACACAAAAAAAAATGCCACACTGCTGAGCTTTGCAATGAAGGCATTCTGGTGGTGGCAACAGCATGCGTTGATTGGCGTGCTGTCTGGCTGACCCCGTGTGCTGTCTGACTGTGCCACTAGCTCCTTGCAACGACCTCCCCCTGCTTCCAACTCGTCTCCTCCTTCTCTCTGTCTCCGCTTCTGAACTTTCCCCCTCTTTTTCTTCTCTTCGAGCAGGCACCCACGGACACATCATCATCATCAACTACTTCACTTGTATCTGACACCTCAGCAAAGGAAGCAGCAGTGGGTACAACATCATCATCATCATCACACTGTACGTCCATGTGTGTAATGCTGCCTGACTGAGACCTATCCCTGTTATCTACATTCCCTGGCAATAATGGTTGCGCATCACTAATTTCATCTGATGTGTAAATAACTCCTCTGAGGGATCAAGTGAAGCGGCTGTGGTGGCTGTGGTGGCTGTGGTGGTAGTGGTGGCGGCAGGCGGGAGGAGGATGGTGCGTCAAGGTTCTTAGCGGAAGCTGTTGAAGATTGGGTGTCCTGTGTAAGCCAGTCAACTATTTTCTCTGAATTTTTTGTGTTCAGGGTACGAGGCCTCTGAACACTGGGCATTATTCCAGGGCCAGTGGAAATCACAGCACCACGACCATGACGGCCACTGCAGGGTGGCCCGCCTCTGCCTGTCATTATTTTTTTTAATGTGAAGTGGTACTATGCGTGCAAGGTACTGTGCCAACCTATATAAGTGGTGGGCATTGGGCAGTGGGCACAGTACAGTATGTGTGTCCCTGACACACACGGGCTTGCAAATGTGATTATATCACAGAAAAATTTTAAATAGATTTTTTTTTATCTGCAAGGTATTTGAGTGAATGACACCCTGTAACGGTATGAGTGCAGGCCTAGCCACTAGCCAGTGGCCAGTATACAGTATGTGTGGCCCTGACACACACGGGCTTGCAAATGTGATTATATCACAGAAAAAATGTAAATAGATTTTTTTTATCTGCAAGGTATTTGAGTGAATGACACCCTGTAACGGTATGAGTGCAGGCCTAGCCACTAGCCAGTGGCCAGTATACAGTATGTGTGGCCCTGACACACACGGGCTTGCAAATGTGATTATATCACAGAAAAATTTTAAATTGATTTTTTTTTATCTGCAAGGTATTTAAATGAATGACACCCTGTAACGGTATGAGTGCAGGCCTAGCCACTAGCAGTATACAGTATGTGTGGCCCTGACACACACGGGCTTGCAAATGTGATTATATCACAGAAAAATTTTAAATAGATTTTTTTTTATCTGCAAGGCCTAGTCACTAGCCAGTGGCCAGTATACAGTATGTGTGGCCCTGACACACACGGGCTTGCAAATGTGATTATATCACAGAAAAAATTTAAATAGATTTTTTTTATCTGCAAGGTATTTGAGTGAATGACACCCTGTAACGGTATGAGTGCAGGCCTAGCCACTAGCAGTATACAGTATGTGTATTCCTGACACACACGGGCTTGCAAATGTGATTATATCACAGAAAAATTTTAATAGATTTTTTTTTTATCTGCAAGGTATTTGAGTGAATGACACCCTGTAACGGTATGAGTGCAGGCCTAGCCACTAGCCAGTGGCCATTATACAGTATGTGTGGCCCTGACACACACAGGCTTGCAAATGTGATTATATCACAGAAAAAAAATGTAATAGATTTTTTTTATCTGCAAGGTATTTGAGTGAATGACGCCCTGTAATGGTATGAGTGCAGGCCTAGCCACTAGCCAGTGGCCACAATACAGTATGTGTGGGCCTGACACACACGGGCTTGCAAATGTTATTATGTCACAGAAAAATATTAAATATAATTTTTTTTTATCTGCAGATGAGTCTGTGGACACAGAACAATGCCCTAGCTAACGCTTTCCCTATTGAATCAGCAGCAGCAGTACTGTTCCTCCTCTCACTGTGAATGCAGCTTCCGAATGAATCTAAAATGGATGCTGTCCAGGAGGTGGAAGGGTCTGGGAGGGAGGGTCTGCTGCTGATTGGCTGGAATGTGTCTGTTGACTGTGAGGTACAGGGTCAAAGTTTACTCAATGATGATGTATAGGGGGCGGACCGAACATCGCAAATGTTCGCCCGCAGCAGCGAACGCGAACAAGCTATGTTCGCCGGGAACTATTTGCCGGCGAATAGTTCGGGACATCACTACTGATATGGTGTTATTTGCTTATTTTCATGGAGGTACTCCAAGATAGCATCTCTAAGAAAACCTTCAAGCAGTTTACCCACAACAAATGTTAAACTTACCGGCCTATAGTTTCCAAGCTCTGTTAACCATTTTGAATATTGGCACCACATTTGCTATGCTTCAATCCTTTGTAACACTCCCTGTCAATATAGAGTCCTTAAATATTAGAAATAAAAGTCTGCCTATGACATTACTTTATTCTCTTAGACAACAGGGGTGTATGCCATCTGATCCCGGTGATTTGTCTATTTTAATCTTTTTAAGATGCTGCTGCACTTCTTCCTGGGTCAGACAGGCCAGTTTTAATGAGACATTTACTTTTACATTCTGCATTTCATCTGACAGTTTATTATTAATACAGTGGAGAAAAGAAAATATTTTACAGCTTTTTTTTTTCCTCATCACTCTCTGCAACTCCCCCCTTATCATTCTGTAAAGGGCCAACACCTTCAGATTTATACTTTTTACCATTTATATAATTAAAGAACATTTTAGGGTCAGTTTTACTTAGTTTGGCAATTAATCTCTCGGTCTCTAGTTTGGCTGCTTTTATTTGTCTTTTACATATTATTTTTTTTTCCTTATAGTTTTTCAATGCTTCCTTGCTACCCTCCTGTTTTAGTTATTTAAATGCTTTCTTTTTATCATTTATTGTTTCATTTACATTTCTATTTATCCACATTGTTTTTCTTGTTCCTCACCCTTTTATTTCCTTAAGGTATGTACCTCTCACAATTAGAGTTTAGGATGCTATTAAAAAAATCCCATTTTGCAGCTTTCCTTACGAACTGTTTTAGTCCCTCGTTCCATTCCTCCCCCAGTTCCATTACCTCGCCCCAGCTCTATATCTGCACTACAGTGTAATTACCCCACATACTCCCTAGTTTAAACACTCCTCCAACCTTCTAGCCATCTTCTCCCCCAAAACAGCTGCACCTTTCCCCATTGAGGTGCAGCCCATCCCTACGATAGAGCCTGTAGCCAACAGAGAAGTCAGCCCCTTCGTGTGACTCTTCTGACAATACAATGGTCTATGTAAAACATTGTTCAGGTTTTAGATGCAGTTTGTGAAGCCAAAACCAGGAGTGAATAAAAAAACGAGGAGAAGTAGTATTTGCCCCTAATTCTTTCTTTCCTTTGATGATGCACTCCTAATTGTGGCTTCCAAAACAGCATCAAAAACCTTTGTGGCTGTACCCTAGGTAGGATATGCTTTGTGGCCTTAATGAAAGGCTCAGTCTTTCTTCTTGAGTCCGTTGTGACTGCAGTGCCTTTTGAAGAGTAGTAATTCTCTCTCTGGCAGGGGTGGGGATATTGGAGAAGTAGTTTCTAGCAGTACGCATGACAGATGGGAGTACATTTGCAGTGCTTAGCTACAGAGTGGTCTCTAATGCATAACCAGGTTAGATATCTCTGTCACAAAACTGTGTAAAATGAAATAACACAGCATCTTAATAGGCTACT
Organism: Bufo gargarizans; assembly: GCF_014858855.1. Taxonomy (NCBI): domain Eukaryota; kingdom Metazoa; phylum Chordata; class Amphibia; order Anura; family Bufonidae; genus Bufo; species Bufo gargarizans. The sequence goes on along the minus strand of NC_058081.1, from coordinate 473,955,446 downwards.
AAACCAATAGTGATAGTATTAGTGATTAGTGATAGTATTAAAATGTAGTGAATCTGGAGGTTCTTAACACTGAAGATGATGTCCTGTCAGTCATCTCATTGAACAATACCACAGTCAGCAAGTCTCTAGTCTGAATGGCTGATGACAGGGAATAACAGATTTACATCAAGAGTTTTAATGGTTAATAATAATATAGTTTGAAATGACTGTTAAAGCGGAACAGCGGCTTATAATATCAATAGAGATGAGCGAATCGAATCCCACAAAGTGGAATTCGATCCGAATTTCAGGAATTATTCTATTCGCCTAGAAGCTGAATTTCCTTGTGCTTCGTGTCAGCTAATCGATTAATCCTGAAATTCAAACTTACCGCCTTCATTTGCGCGCAAAGTGCCACCAGCCTCCATCTTGCTTGAAGATCTTGGCCGAAATCCTGTGCGGCGCGAGATTACATCATCATGCCGGCCGGCGTGATGACGTCATGCGTCACCACGTCAGCCGGCATGATGACGTAATCTCGTGCTGCACGTGATTTTGGCAGAGATCTTCAAGCAAGATGAAGGCGGCCGGCCCGTTGCGTGCAAATGGACGCGGTCAGTTTGATGTAATGTTTTTTTAATGTTAATTTCACACTGTTTGTACACTCAGATGCTGCGATCATGTATGAACGCGGCATCTGAGGGGTACAATGACGGGGGCGGCGCTATCGCAGCTCCCTGTCATTGCACCTGCTACTTACAAAAAAATGTGCTTTGTGGCAAAGTAATTCGTAGTTCGGAAAAATCTGCCGAATTGAATTTTCAAGAAATCCGCTCATCTCTAAATATCAACTTTGTGTTTATAAAATAAGGACAAAGGCATGTGGGTACACACGTTCTACAATAACTTTTTAATAAATAAAAAAATCTAAAATGTTTTTATATGTTTTTATTTTATTATTAAAACACAAGAAAAACTTTATAAAAGTTTAATCCTGTAATTGTACTGACCTGGAGAACTAAGATAACAGGTCAATTTTACCGCACAGGGAATGAAAAATGAAACCCATAAAACTGGTGGAATTCCATTTTTTTCCAATTTCACCCCACTTGGAATATTTTACAGCTTCTCATTACATTCTATGCAAAATTAAATGATGCTATCAGAAAGTGAAACTTGTCCTGCAAAAAACAAACCCTCATACTACTATGTGAATGTAAAAATAAAAAAAGTTATGGCTCCGAGAAGGCAGGGAGTAAAAAATGAAAATGCAAAAACAGAAAATAGCAATAGAGTTTAACTTAATAACATGACATTATAGCAATTAACCCTTTGCAGTAGTCCCTTTGTGGTACTGGACCTGCAATGCTAGACCGATAGACAAATCTGGTACTTTTCACAGATGAAAGCAGCATTTAGGATTTTATTTTTATGTTGCTCTCATCCCTCTCAGCTGATTGGCCAGAGATGTCATGTGACAGTCACCATGGCATTTTCTAAAACAGTTGTCTGGTGATTTATCTTGGCTTGTCCTCTAGTATCCTGTTTGTCACTATGTATCAGGCAAAATGCAATATCCTGGAGTCAAAACCATTGAGCTCACAAAGGATTGTCTATACTGAATACAACTGAATAAAACCCTTAGGGCATGTTCATGTCTGCATTGGAGGCTCCATATAGGGATGAGCGAATCGACTTCAGATGAAACATCCGAAGTCGATTCGCGCAAAACTTAGTTTCAATACTGTACGGAGCGAGTGCTCCATACAGTATTAGAATGTATTGGCTCTGATGAGCCGAAGTTATTACTTTGCAAGACTTCGCATAATAACTTCAGAAATTGATTTATATTGTAAAAAACCATTTTGTGAACTCTGGTACGGTTCCAAGGTACTACTTCTTTCATCCGAAGTTGATTCACTCATCCCTAGCTCCATATATTACAAAGGCGCAGAGCTTTTCATTATGCAAAAAATCAAAGGCTCTAGGAAAGCTGTGTGACAGTTCCTGCAATGGCTTTTCCAGCTTTTTCAGAAGCAATATAAAAAAAATCTAAAATTCCAGGCAAAATGTATATACTGGCCCACATTTACTAATGTGAGCGCACCTCAATTTTGGCTTACATTGCACCAAAATGAGACCAAATTTGGCACATCTAGGTTGAGAGATACTATTTGTGCATTCTCCGACAAGAGGTGTGTCTTACCTGATAATGGGTTTGGTATCACAAGGAAGGGGCATGTCCAATATGCGACATTTTGCACCAAAACTGTACCACAATTCTGCTGTAATATTCTGTCTCAAAGTAAAGCAACCTACAGTTTAGCCTGAGTCATTGTGATAAATCTGGTGCAGGTTTAGAAAGCCTGGGGCAATATATCAATGTTCTATGTTTTTTGGTGTAGAAAAGTTGCAGAGTGTGCCGCAAGTATACTTTTCTGTCAAAACTAGCCACACTCACCACTTTTACAAAAACTAGGTGGGATATGGGCAGGAGGTGAAGGATTTGTGGGCTCGATCTCCTGTACTCAACACATACACACACGCCAGTGTATGTATCATTTTTATCCCCATGCATTCTGAATGGAGAGAAATCCATTTAGGATGCATCAGGATTAGAGTTGAGCGGACACCTGGATGTTCGGGTTCGAAAAGTTCGGCCGAACTTCCCGGAAATGTTCGGGTTCGGGATCCGAACCCGACCCGAACTTTGTCCCGAACCCGAACCCCATTGAAGTCAATGGGGACCCTAACTTTTCGGCACTAAAAAGGCTGTAAAACAGCCCAGGAAAGGGCTAGAGGGCTGCAAAAGGCAGCAACATGTAGGTAAATCCCCTGCAAACAAATGTGGATAGGGAAATGAATAAAAATAAAATAAATAATAAAATTAACCAATATCAATTGGAGAGAGGTCCCATAGCAGAGAATCTGGCTTCACGTCACCCACCACTGGAACAGTCCATTCTCAGATATTTAGGCCCCGGCACCCAGGCAGAGGAGAGAGGTCCCGTAACAGAGAATCTGGCTTCATGTCAGCAGAGAATCAGTCTGCATGTCATAGCAGAGAATCAGGCTTCACGTCAGCCACCACTGCAACAGTCCATTGTCAGATATTTAGGCCCAGCACCCAGGCAGAGGAGAGAAGTCCCGTAACAGAGAATCTGGCTTCATGTCAGCAGAGAATCAGTCTGCATGTCATAGCAGAGAATCAGGCTTCACGTCAGCCACCACTGCAACAGTCAATTGTCATATATTTAGGCCCAGCACCCAGGCAGAGGAGAGAGGTCCCGTAACAGAGAATCTGGCTTCATGTCAGCAGAGAATCAGTCTGCATGTCATAGCAGAGAATCAGGCTTCACGTCAGCCACCACTGCAACAGTCCATTGTCATATATTTAGGCCCAGCACCCAGGCAGAGGAGAGAGGTCCCGTAACAGAGAATCTGGCTTCATGTCAGCAGAGAATCAGTCTGCATGTCATAGCAGAGAATCAGGCTTCACGTCACCCAACACTGGAACAGTCCATTGGCATATATTTAGGCCCAGGCACCCAGGCAGAGGAGAGAGGTCCCGTAACAGAGAATCTGTCTTCATGTCAGCAGAGAATCAGTCTGCATGTCATAGCAGAGAATCAGGCTTCACGTCAGCCACCACTGCAACAGTCCATTGTCATATATTTAGGCCCAGCACCCAGGCAGAGGAGAGAGGTCCCGTAACAGAGAATCTGTCTTCATGTCAGCAGAGAATCAGTCTGCATGTCATAGCAGAGAATCAGGCTTCACGTCAGCCACCACTGCAACAGTCCATTGTCATATATTTAGGCCCAGCACCCAGGCAGAGGAGAGAGGTCCCGTAACAGAGAATCTGGCTTCATGTCAGCAGAGAATCAGTCTGCATGTCATAGCAGAGAATCAGGCTTCACGTCAGCCACCACTGCAACAGTCCATTGTCATATATTTAGGCCCAGGCACTCAGGCAGAGGAGAGAGGTCCCGTAACAGAGAATCTGGCTTCATGTCAGCAGAGAATCAGTCTGCATGTCATAGCAGAGAATCAGGCTTCACGTCACCCAACATTGGAACAGTCCATTGGCATATATTTAGGCCCAGGCACCCAGGCAGAGGAGAGAGGTCCCGTAATAGAGAATCTGTCTTCATGTCAGCAGAGAATCAGTCTGCATGTCATAGCAGAGAATCAGGCTTCACGTCAGCCACCACTGCAACAGTCCATTGTCATATATTTAGACCCAGCACCCAGGCAGAGGAGAGAGGTCCCGCAACAGAGAATCTGGCTTCATGTCAGCAGAGAATCAGTCTGCATGTCATAGCAGAGAATCAGGCTTCACGTCAGCCACCACTGCAACAGTCCATTGGCATATATTTAGGCCCAGGCACCCAGGCAGAGGAGAGAGGTCCCGTAACAGAGAATCTGTCTTCATGTCAGCAGAGAATCAGTCTGCATGTCATAGCAGAGAATCAGGCTTCACGTCAGCCACCACTGCGACAGTCCATTGTCATATATTTAGGCCCAGCACCCAGGCAGAGGAAAGAGGTCCCGTAACAGAGAATCTGTCTTCATGTCAGCAGAGAATCAGTCTGCATGTCATAGCAGAGAATCAGGCTTCACGTCACCCAACATTGGAACAGTCCATTGGCATATATTTAGGCCCAGGCACCCAGGCAGAGGAGAGAGGTCCCGTAACAGAGAATCTGGCTTCATGTCAGCAGAGAATTAGTCTGCATGTCATAGCAGAGAATCAGGCTTCACGTCACCCAACATTGGAACAGTCCATTGGCATATATTTAGGCCCCGGCACCCAGACAGAGGAGAGGTTCATTCAACTTTGGGTAGCCTCGCAATATAATGGTAAAATGAAAATAAAAATACGATTGAATGAGGAAGTGCCCTGGAGTACAATAATATATGGTTAAGGGGAGGTAGTTAATGTCTAATCTGCACAAGGGATGGACAGGTCCTGTGGGATCCATGCCTGGTTCATTTTTATGAACGTCAGCTTGTCCACATTGGATGTAGACAGGCGGCTGCGTTTGTCTGTAATGACGCCCCATGCCGTGCTGAATACACGTTCAGACAAAACGCTGGCCGCCGGGCAGGCCAGCACCTCCAAGGCATAAAAGGCTAGCTCTGGCCACGTGGACAATTTAGAGACCCAGAAGTTGAATGGGGCCGAACCATCAGTCAGTACGTGGAGGGGTGTGCACACGTACTGTTCCACCATGTTAGTGAAATGTTGCCTCCTGCTAACACGTTGCGTATCAGGTGGTGGTGCAGTTAGCTGTGGCGTGTTGACAAAACTTTTCCACATCTCTGCCATGCTAACCCTGCCCTCAGAGGAGCTGGCCGTGACACAGCTGCCTTGGCGACCTCTTGCTCCTCCTCTGCCTTGGCCTTGGGCTTCCACTTGTTCCCCTGTGACATTTGGGAATGCTCTCAGTAGCGCGTCTACCAACGTGCGCTTGTACTCGCGCATCTTCCTATCACGCTCCAGTGCAGGAAGTAAGGTGGGCACATTGTCTTTGTACCGTGGATCCAGCAGGGTGGCAACCCAGTAGTCCGCACACGTTAAAATGTGGGCAACTCTGCTGTCGTTGCGCAGGCACTGCAGCATGTAGTCGCTCATGTGTGCCAGGCTGCCCAGGGGTAAGGACAAGCTGTCCTCTGTAGGAGGCGTATCGTCATCGTCCTGCCTTTCCCCCCAGCCACGCACCAGTGATGGGCCCGAGCTGCGTTGGGTGCCACCCCACTGTGACCATGCTTCATCCTCATCCTCCTCCACCTCCTCCTCATCCTCCTCGTCCTCCAGTAGTGGGCCCTGGCTGGCCACATTTGTACCTGGCCTCTGCTGTTGCAAAAAACCTCTTCGTCACTTCGTCACTTCGAAGAGACTGGCCTGAAAGTGCTAAAAATGACCCCTCTTCCTCCTCCTCCTCCTCCTCCTGGGCCACCTCCTCTTCCATCATCGCCCTAAGTGTTTTCTCAAGGAGACATAGAAGTGGTATTGTAACGCTGATAACGGCGTCATTGCCACTGGCCATGTTGGTGGAGTACTCGAAACAGCGCAACAGGGCACACAGGTCTCGCATGGAGGCCCAGTCATTGGTGGTGAAGTGGTGCTGTTCCGCAGTGCGACTGACCCGTGCGTGCTGCAGCTGAAACTCCACTATGGCCTGCTGCTGCTCGCACAGTCTGTCCAGCATGTGCAAGGTGGAGTTCCACCTGGTGGGCACGTCGCATATGAGGCGGTGAGCGGGAAGGCCGAAGTTACGCTGTAGCGCAGACAGGCGAGCAACGGCAGGATGTGAACGCCGGAAGTGCGAACAGATGGCCCGCACTTTATGCAGCAGCTCTGACATGTCGGGGTAGTTGTGAATGAACTTCTGCACCACCAAATTCAGCACATGCGCCAGGCAAGGGATGTGCGTCAAACCGTCTAGTCCCAGAGCTGCAACGAGATTTCGCCCATTATCGCACACACCACCAGGCCGGACTTGAGGCTCACCGGCAGCAACCACTCGTCGGTCTGTTGTTCTATACCACGCCACAACTCCTGTGCGGTGTGGGGCCTGCTGACGTTTACCCCGGGCTGTGCTGAAGTTGGTGGTGAAGGTGTTTGGCTGACTGGATGAGCAGGTGGAAGAAGAGGAGGAGGAAGCTGAGTAGGAGGAGGTGGCAACAGGAGGCAAAGAATGTTGCCCTGCAATCCTTGGCAGCGGAAGGACGTGCGCCAAACAGCTCTCCACCTGGGGCCCAGCTGCCACTACATTTACCCAGTGTGCAGTTAGGGAGATATAGCGTCCCTGGCCGTGCTTACTGGTCCACGTATCTGTGGTTAGGTGGACCTTGCTACAGATGGCGTTGCGCAGTGCACACTTGATTTTATCGGATACTTGGTTGTGCAGGGAAGGCACGGCTCTCTTGGAGAAGTAGTGGCAGCTGGGAACAACATACTGTGGGACAGCAAGCGACATGAGCTGTTTGAAGCTGTCTGTGTCCACCAGCCTAAATGACAGCATTTCATAGGTCAGTAGTTTAGAAATGCTAGCATTCAGGGCCAGGGATCGAGGGTGGCTAGGTGGGAATTTACGCTTTCTCTCAAATGTTTGTGAGATGGAGAGCTGAACGCTGCCGTGTGACATGGTTGAGATGCTTGGTGACGGAGGTGGTGGTGTTGGTGGTACATCCCCTGTTTGCTGGGTGGCAGGTGCCAACGTTCCTCCAGAGGCGGAGGAAGAGGCCAAGGCGGCAGCAGCAGAAGAGGCCGAGGCGGCAGCAGCAGAAGAGGCCGAGGCGGCAGCAGCAGAAGAGGTAGCAGGGGGAGCCTGAGTGACTTCCTTGGTTTTAAGGTGTTTACTCCACTGCAGTTCATGCTTTGCATGCAGGTGCCTGGTCATGCAGGTTGTGCTAAGGTTCAGAACGTTAATGCCTCGCTTCAGGCTCTGATGGCACAGCGTGCAAACCACTCGGGTCTTGTCGTCAGCACATTGTTTGAAGAAGTGCCATGCCAGGGAACTCCTTGAAGCTGCCTTTGGGGTGCTCGGTCCCAGATGGCGGCGGTCAGTAGCAGGCGGAGTCTCTTGGCGGCGGGTGTTCTGCTTTTGCCCACTGCTCCCTCTTTTGCTACGCTGTTGGCTCGGTCTCACCACTGCCTCTTCCTCCGAACTGTGAAAGTCAGTGGCACGACCTTCATTCCATGTGGGGTCTAGGACCTCATCGTCCCCTGCATCGTCTTCCACCCAGTCTTCCTCCCTGACCTCCTGTTCAGTCTGCACACTGCAGAAAGACACAGCAGTTGGCACCTGTGTTTCGTCATCATCAGAGATGTGCTGGGGTGGTATTCCCATGTCCTCATCATCAGGAAACATAAGTGGTTGTGCGTCAGTGCATTCTATGTCTTCCACCGCTGGGGAAGGGCTAGGTGGATGCCCTTGGGAAACCCTGCCAGCGGAGTCTTCAAACAGCATAAGAGACTGCTGCATAACTTGAGGCTCAGACAGTTTCCCTGGTATGCATGGGGGTGATGTGACAGACTGATAGGCTTGGTTTTCAGGCGCCATCTGTGCGCTTTCTGCAGAAGACTGGGTGGGAGATAATGTGAACGTGCTGGATCCACTGTCGGCCACCCAATTGACTAATGCCTGTACCTGCTCAGGCCTTACCATCCTTAGAACGGCATTGGGCCCCACCATATATCGCTGTAAATTCTGGCGGCTACTGGGACCTGAGGTAGTTGGTACACTAGGACGTGTGGATGTGGCAGAACGGCCACGTCCTCTCCCAGCACCAGAGGGTCCACTAACACCACCACGACCATGTCCACGTCCGCGTCCCTTACTAGATGTTTTCCTCATTGTTATCGTTCACCACAACAACAAAAATATTATTTGGCCCAATGTATTGAATTCAAATTCAGGCCTTTTTTTACAGACACCTAACACTATCTGGCTATCTATTTAGGTACCGTATTACACTAATACAGGCACAGCAGTAACCACAGATTTAGCTGAATATAAATTTGAGGCCTAGTATTTAGGCGCTGGGTGACAGGTATAGGTTTACTGACAGAATTAGACTTGGAAATGCACAGTAGCGTGTGTGTGAAGTTATTCAGAATGACCCTATGTGCACCTTGAATCTGATATACCCTTTTAGGGATAAATTTAAAGTAGGCCTGATACAGCAGAAACCACTAAATTAGGAAATTGCTAAATTGGGAATTGTATTTCAACCCAGAACAAAAACTGTGCTTTGACGGACACTAAATAACTTAACCAGCCACAACAGTACAGCAGTAACGACAGATTTAGCTGGATATAAATTTGAGGCCTAGTATTTAGGCGCTGGGTGACAGGTATAGGTTTACTGACAGAATTAGACTTGGAAATGCACAGTAGCGTGTGTGTGAAGTTATTCAGAATGACCCTATGTGCACCTTGAATCTGATATACCCTTTTAGGGATAAATTTAAAGTAGGCCTGATACAGCAGAAACCACCAAATTAGGAAATTGCTAAATTGGGAATTGTATTTCAACCCAGAACAAAAACTGTGCTTTGACGGACACTAAATAACTTGACCAGCCACAACAGTACAGCAGTAATGACAGATTTAGCTGGATATAAATTTGAGGCCTAGTATTTAGGCGCTGGGTGACAGGTATAGGTTTACTGACACAATTAGACTTGGAAATGCACAGTAGCGTGTGTGTGAAGTTATTCAGAATGACCCTATGTGCACCTTGAATCTTATATACCCTTTTAGGGATAGATTTAAAATAGCTCTGATACAGCAGAAACCACTAAATTAGGAAATTGCTAAATTGGGAATTGTATTTCAACCCAGAACAAAAACTGTGCTTTGACGGACACTAAATAAATTGACCAGCCACAACAGTACAGCAGTAACGACAGATTTTGCTGGATATAAATTTGAGGCCTAGTATTTAGGCGCTCGGTGACAGGTATAGGTTTACTGACAGAATTAGACTTGGAAATGCACAGTAGCGTGTGTGTGTGAAGTTATTCAGAATGACCCTATGTGCACCTTGAATCTTATATACCTTTTTAGGGATAGATTTAAAATAGCTCTGATACAGCAGAAACCACTAAATTAGGAAATAGCTAAATTGGGAATTGTATTTCAACCCAGAACAAAAACTGTGCTTTGACGGACACTAAATAACTTGACCAGCCACAACAGTAACGACAGATTTAGCTGACTATAAATTTGAGGCCTATTATTTAGGCGCTGGGTGACAGGTATAGGTTTACTGACAGAATTAGACTTGGAAATGCACAGTAGCGTGTGTGTGAAGTTATTCAGAATGACCCTATGTGCACCTTGAATCTGATATACCCTTTTAGGGATAAATTTAAAGTAGGCCTGATACAGCAGAAACCACTAAATTAGGAAATTGCTAAATTGGGAATTGTATTTCAACCCAGAACAAAAACTGTGCTTTGACGGACACTAAATAACTTGACCAGCCACACCAGTAACGACAGATTTAGCTGGATATAAATTTGAGGCCTAGTATTTAGGCGCTGAGTGACAGGTATAGGTTTACTGACACAATTAGACTTGGAAATGCACAGTAGCGTGTGTGTGAAGTTATTCAGAATGACCCTATGTGCACCTTGAATCTTATATACCCTTTTAGGGATAGATTTAAAATAGCTCTGATACAGCAGAAACCACTAAATTAGGAAATTGCTAAATTGGGAATTGTATTTCAACCCAGAACAAAAACTGTGCTTTGACGGACACTAAATAAATTGACCAGCCACAACAGTACAGCAGTAACGACAGATTTTGCTGGATATAAATTTGAGGCCTAGTATTTAGGCGCTCGGTGACAGGTATAGGTTTACTGACAGAATTAGACTTGGAAATGCACAGTAGCGTGTGTGTGAAGTTATTCAGAATGACCCTATGTGCACCTTGAATCTTATATACCTTTTTAGGGATAGATTTAAAATAGCTCTGATACAGCAGAAACCACTAAATTAGGAAATAGCTAAATTGGGAATTGTATTTCAACCCAGAACAAAAACTGTGCTTTGACGGACACTAAATAACTTGACCAGCCACAACAGTAACGACAGATTTAGCTGACTATAAATTTGAGGCCTATTATTTAGGCGCTGGGTGACAGGTATAGGTTTACTGACAGAATTAGACTTGGAAATGCACAGTAGCGTGTGTGTGAAGTTATTCAGAATGACCCTATGTGCACCTTGAATCTGATATACCCTTTTAGGGATAAATTTAAAGTAGGCCTGATACAGCAGAAACCACTAAATTAGGAAATTGCTAAATTGGGAATTGTATTTCAACCCAGAACAAAAACTGTGCTTTGACGGACACTAAATAACTTGACCAGCCACACCAGTAACGACAGATTTAGCTGACTATAAATTTGAGGCCTATTCTTTAGGCGCTGGGTGACAGGTATAGGTTTACTGACAGAATTAGACTTGGAAATGCACAGTAGTGTGTGTGTGAAGTTATTCAGAATGACCCTATGTGCACCTTGAATCTTATATACCCTTTTAGGGATAAATTTAAAGTAGGCCTGATACAGCAGAAACCACTAAATTAGGAAATTGCTAAATTGGGAATTGTATTTCAACCCAGAACAAAAACTGTGCTTTGACGGACACTAAATAACTTGACCAGCCACACCAGTAACGACAGATTTAGCTGGATATAAACTTGAGGCCTAGTATTTAGGCGCTGGGTGACAGGTATACGTTTACTGACAGAATTAGACTGGGATATGGCCAAAAAATAACTACACTATTGATGGTTAAATGCACTTGGTGTGACAGCTTGACCAACCACACTACTGAGGGTTAAATGCACTTGGTGACAGGCGCAGCTTGCCCCTGATGTAGTATATGGCCAAAAAATAAACAGACTATTGCTGGTTAAATGCACTTGGTGTGACAGCTTCACCCTGATGTAGGATTTAGCCAAAAAACAACCACACCATTGAGGGTTAAATGCACTTGGTGACAGGCTCAGCTTGCCCCTGATGTAGTATATGGCCAAAAAATAACCAGACTATTGCTGGTTAAATGCACTTGGTGTGACAGCTTCACCCTGATGTAGGATTTAGCCAAAAAACAACCACACCATTGAGGGTTAAATGCACTTGGTGGCAGCTTGTGCTGGCACACCACAAGACATAAAATGGCCGCCGATCACCCCAGAAAAAAGTGACTGAAAAACGCTCTGGGCAGCCTAAAAACAGTGAGCAATTCAATAGCAGCAGTTCAATCATCCACAGCTGCAGATCGATCTCTGAATGAAGTCCTTTGGAGGAGTTAATCACTGCCTAATCTCGCCCTAACGTCGCGGCTGCAACCTCTCTCTATGCTGATCAGAGCAGAGTGACGTGCGGCGCTACGTGACTCCAGCTTAAATAGAGGCTGGGTCACATGGTGCTCTGGCCAATCACAGCCATGCCAATAGTAGGCATGGCTGTGACGGCCTCTTGGGGCAAGTAGTATGACGCTTGTTGATTGGCTACTTTGCAGCCTTTCAAAAAGCGCCAAGAAAGCGACGAACACCGAACCCGAACCCGGACTTTTACGAAAATGTCCGGGTTCGGGTCCGTGTCACGGACACCCCAAAATTCGGTACGAACCCGAACTATACAGTTCGGGTTCGCTCATCCCTAATCAGGATGTCTTCAGTTCAGTCACTGAACGGCGTTTTGGACGCAGGAAATACCGCAGCATGCTGCGATATTATCTCCATCCAAAATTCAGGATCAGTTGCCGGAATGCCAGATCCGGCATTAATTTACATTGAAAACACTGCAATGCCGGATCGGTCCTTCGCATGCGCAGATCGGTAAAATTGTGAAAAAAATATATAACGGATCCGTTTCTCCGGATGACATCTGGAGAGATGGATCCGTTCTTGCAAGGCATTTGTAAGACAGAAAAAAAAAAATATTAAAGAAGTGTTCGTCTTAATATTTTTGGTGCTCCATATGACAGCATGCTTATCAGTTAAAATTTAAGATGATGCCATCTATAGGTTTAATAAATCTGCTCCACTGTGTCATGTTTTGGGTAAATTCTGAAGGGTGGGGCATGATACAAGGATGCAAAGAACATCAGAAAATCCCTTTGTAATCCTCCACCCCCTATGGTCATGCAGTAGAACAGGGGGCAGCAACCTTTGACATTCCATCTATTGTGAAACTATAACTTCCAGCATACTTCATTCTCTTCTGTGGATGTTCTGAGAATGGCCAAGCAAGTGTACATGCTGAGAGTTCCAGGGTTTGCTGACCCCTACACTAGGCCTAAGTGGGACACAGTGAGCAGATTTAGTAATTCTATAGATTGTGTAAACTTAAGACCTCCATACACATTAGTGTATTGTCAGTGAGACCGTCAGATCTGGCCAATGGTCTAATATGTATGAGGAGCTCCTGACTCTACCCAACAGTTGATGTCAGGAGAGAGAAGAAAGGGGCAAACTGAATTTTTTTCACCTTTTTCTCCCAGAACATAAGCCACTGCCAGAAGTGTCTGGCAGCACCTTTCTCCACTCTCCTTACTGAAAACAGCAAAACTGAGCATGTGCAGCGGGCGTCTCCCCCCAGGGCCCTTCAAAGGGAACCTGTCAACTAGAAAATGCATATTAAGCCGCCAGCAGTACCTTATTGCAGCCTGTAGTATGATTATAAAGGTGTGTGTGTCTTTTCTGTGCAATGCGGCAAAAGTCTGTAAAAAGACTTTTATTCAACTGGTCACGCTATGTAAACGATTGTCTTGAAGTCAAGGGGGCAGCGGCTTTCTCGCCCGAAGTCAAGCACGCCCCGCCCCCTTTACCTCTTCATAGCGTTTGATTGATAGGATTTCCTTCACTACTGGACAATGTACTTGAATGTAGTCTTGCGCGTTCGCTGTGTCCCTGCAATACCGGCGCCTGCACACTGTTCCATTCCGCTATGAGGTATTGTTCAAAAGCTCAATGCTCAGGCACTCGCACACAAGAGCCCGCGCATGCGCAAGACTACATTCAAGCAACCAGCAGTGAAGGAATCGGGCATCCTATCAATTAAACGCTATGGAGAGGTAAAGGGGGTGGGGACGCGCTTGACTTCAGGCGAGAAGGTCGCTGCCCCCTTGACTTCAAGACTATTGTTTACATAACGTGGCCCGTTGAATAAAAGTATTTTTACAGACTTTTGTCACATTGCTCTAAAAAAACACAGACACCTTTATAAACATACTACAGGCTGCAATAAGGTACTGCTGGCGGTTTAATATGCATTTTCTAGGTGACAGGTTCCCTTTAAGGGTAAAAAGTACTTGTTTTTCGTGATGCCAGTTGCAATGAAGCAACAAAGGCACAGGTCCCTTTTAGTGATATACTATATGGTACCCAGGTGTAGGAATGCCAGAGTGGTGTAGGGTAGCCTATAATATCCCTTACAGTTGGTGCACGTGTCACGGTGCTCCTACCTTTATACGCTGGACCCCAGGCGTTGGCTCCGCAGCAATGAAAAGGGGGTTTATTGATGAAGGGCATGATGAAATAAATTGAGTCCAGACCTTGTGATGAAGTTCAATAACAGCTTTACTTCCAATAAATGTTCTCCAAAACGATTTACAGGATTTAACTTGGTTCCAGCAGGCGTTAGCATTAACTGTGGCAGGCAAACTCCTCTCTGCTGTGCTGACAGGATAGCTGTATAATTTAGCTTTCTCTGGGTGCTGCAACTTATTTCTTTAGTCTGACTCTAAACTGGTCCAGGGAACTTTACTCCTGGCTTCAGAGGCTTCAAGCTGTGGCCTTCACATCCAGCAGAGCTTGAAGGGGCTCTGTCTCGCTGAGACAGGGCTTCGCATGGGCACATCACACAGTGACGTGCCCAGCCCTTGCTTCCTTCCCCTAGCTGGGGGTAAGCTAGACTCAGTAGAAACTGAACTCCACCCTTCCTGCAGCAAGTGGGACCCGCCCACCACACTACAGAAGGAGGTGTTAGAATGGAAAGCTCCATTCTATCTACCTGTGGCTCTGCCATTTATGCTGCTGGTGAACCAGGCACATTACACTTAAACAGTTACATAACAATATTATGAATGCACATTGTGGAGGACCTGGGAATACACAGGATGACATTAGGCTAACTATAGGAGATAGTAGTGAGGTGCAGAAGTGGTAATGTGGTGTTGACATGTATGTGTATGGCCAGATAAAGACAAGCTTTCTAGATATGCAGAACATTTATCATCATTGCTCAGGTTGGATGATAAATCTGGTGCTAGGCTAGACAGTTTTGTCTACTTTATATGAACTATTGGTTGGCTTAGTCTGAGACAGAATTTTCCAGCAATTTAGAGCAAATATTTGGCCACACCCTTTCCCATCATGGCTAGCCCTTTTTCAGGTAAGCCACACCCCTTTTCAGGCAAGGCATAATAGTTTTCTAGATGTGCCAAACTGAGACATAGTAGGTTTCTAGATGTGCCAAACTGAGGCGAAATGTGGGCCATTTTATGTTTTACTTGGAGT
Organism: Bufo gargarizans; assembly: GCF_014858855.1. Lineage (NCBI taxonomy): Eukaryota > Metazoa > Chordata > Amphibia > Anura > Bufonidae > Bufo > Bufo gargarizans. The sequence continues at coordinate 473,940,411 of NC_058081.1, read as the reverse complement.
GTTTAAAAAAAACAACTATAATCTATGCACATTTTTAAAGGGTTTTCCAGGAGTTTTATACTGATGACCTATCCTCTGGATAGGTCATCAGTATCTGATGGCGGGGGTCCAACACCTGGGAACGCCTCCAATCGGCTGTTTGAGAAGGCACTGGCCCTTGCAGTAGTGCCATGGCATTCTCTCAGCAAACCAAGAACAATGCCGTACATTGTATAGCTACCTTCTCAAACTGCTGATCGGCAGGGGTCTCGGGTGTTGGACCCCCACTTATCAGATACTGATGACCGATCCAGAGGAATAGAACTGAGTGTTAAACCAGCGCTGAGGTCCATAATTCTCAGGATTGGTAGGGGCCTTAGAAGTTGGACTCCCTAAAATCATAAGGTGATGGCACATATCCTAGTTACATGCCATCAGTTGGCAACATAGAAATAGCACTAACTTCCTTTCAGTCTAAGCACTGAAGTAAACTGAGGTGACCACTTCCTAATTTCATAAAACAACGAACCACAGTGATGGTCACCAAACTTTGACCCGCAGAAGCGACATGAAAATACCTTAGTATGAGTTAATATATGTTGTATTATAGAAACAAAGACTTTTGGTATGGCGGGGAAAATGTAAAAAGTCTAGAGAACCCCTTCAAGGAAATCAAAGATTTTCCTTTAAATACTAAGCATATCTAGAGAGATGCTATAGATTAGATTTGTAAACCAGGATGTGACAGTGAATTAGCTCAGTACGTCTTCCAAAGAAATAAAACACACAAATCTTATGTGGATTAATAATTGAAAGAGAGTTTGGAGCCTGGATTGCAGTAAATATTATCTGTCGCTTTACAGGATTCAAGTCACATCACTCATAGGTGTCACAAATCTTCTTTTAAAGTGTTGTGTCTCTTAGCAACATATATTAATCTGAAAAAGTAGCAGTACCTGATGAGTACACCCCTGCACTATGGAAGCAAGAAGAATTGCACTGAATAGGATTCTTTAAGGAAAGAAATCTCATTGTGAACTCTACAAAATGCAGACAGCAGTCATTAAGGCCTCCTGCACATGACTGGTGCGCCCCGCGACTGTGCTGCGGTCTGCAAATTGCGGGCCGCAATGCACGAACAATGACCGTGGGGCAGCCGCAGCAGATCGCGGACCTATTCACTTTATTGAGTCCGCGATCCGCCCGTTCTGCAAAAATATAGGACATGTTCTATCTTTTTGCGGAACGGAAGTACGGGACGAAACCCCACGGAAGCATTCCATGCTGCACCATTCCGCATCTCCGGATTTGCGGACCTATTGAAGTGAATGGGTCTGCATCCGTGATGCGGAATGCACAAGGAACGGTGCCCGTGTATTGCGGATCCGCAAATGTGGTATGTAATACGGCAACGGGCAGCACATTGCCGGAGGCCTGAAGTGGCCCTCTGATTTAACAAACAAATTGCGATGAACTGGAGAAGAAACTGAACACTTACACAAGGTGCCCTCCTTTTCATCTTTTCAGCTGCAGATCCATTGATTCCCGACCTTCTCTTCTACCATCCAAGATGGCTGCACCACTGAGAGGCCGGTGCTTTTTCCTATAGTATGCAAGCACGGCCACCACTGATGGATTGTACGGTGGTCGTAAGCCCTGGAAACGAGAAGTGTATAATGTGATGAAACAATGAATCAGGCCAACAAAGGAGGCAATATGGACAATCACAGTACATTAGTAAGTGCCTTGTGTTAACTTTATCTACATGATAAATGTAATTTGTAGAAGTGAGACAACCCCTTTAAGGAAAATGGAGCCAATGGAGCAGGTTACATAGTTACATAGTTAATACGGTTGAAAAAAGACATAAGTCCATCAAGGTCAACCAAGCGATAGGTGGGGACGCGAATCCCAGAAGGAAGTGAGACTCAGATTTCTACATGTTTCCATAAGCATTAATGTTGTTTACTTTTAAGAATTCATCTAAACCCTTTTTAAAACTGTCCACTGTTCCTGCTGTGACCACGTCCTGAGGAAGTCTATTCCACAGCTTCACAGTTCTTACAGTAAAGAAGCTTTGACGCTTTCGGAGACTGAACTTTTTCCTCTCCAATCGGAGGAAGTGCCCTACACTATTTTTCACCGTATTTTTTGTATGGCCCATTTATATATTTGTATAGGTTAATCATGTCTCCCCTTAGACGTCTCTTCTCAAGACAAAATAAATTCAATTCTTTTAATCTTTTTTTATAACTAAGATCCTCCATGCCCCTTTTCAGTTTAGTCGCTCTCCTCTGTACTTTTTACAGCTGCAGAGAGTCCTTTTTATGGACTGGCCCCGCGGGTCCATGCCTCGTTTAATGCATGATAATATCCTGGTGGCCTTAGAAGCAGCTGATTGACATTGTGTGCTGTTATTCAATCTATGATCTACAAGGACACCCAAATCCTTCTCTATAAGTGACTCCCCCAGTGTTATATCCCCTAGGACAGTGATGGCTAACCTTGGCACTCCAGCTGTGGTAAAACTACAACTCCCAAGATGCCCCCCTTGCTTGGCTGTTCTCACAACTGTATAGAAATAAATGGAGCATGCTGGGAGTTGGAGTTTCACCACAGCTGGAGTGCCAAGGTTAGCCATCACTGCCCTAGGACATATGAAGCACAGAGATTATTACTACCAAGATGCATAACTTTACATTTGTCCACATTGAACCCCATTTGCCAAGTTGATGCCCAGTCACTCAGAGTGTTTAAGTCAGCTTGTAGTGTGTGGACATCTTCCATAGACTGTACAGTTCTACATAGCTTGGTGTCATCTGCAAAAATAGAAATGGTGCTATTAATCCCATCCTCAATATCATTAATAAATAAATTAAATAATAGAGGGCACAGCACTGAACCTCGGGGTACACCACTTATAACCTGGGCCCATTCTGAATAGGAATCATTGACCACAACTCTCTGGACACGGTCCTTCAGCCAGTTTTCAATCCAAATACATACTATACTTTCCAAGCCTATAGACCTTACTTTATCTATTAAACATCTATGAGGGACAGTATCAAAAGCCTTAGCAAAATTAGCAAAATCCAGAAGCACTACATCCACAGCCGCCCCTCTGTCCAGGCTACTACTCACCTCTTCATAAAAACAAATTGGGTTAGTCTGACAACTTCTGTCCTTGGTAAACCCATGTTGGTTATCACTGATAATATTATTTACAGTCACATGCTCCTGTATATAGTCTCTTAAGGGTCATTCAAACATTTTTCCCACAACAGAAGTTAAACTAACCAATGTGGATTTGAAGCTCTCCCATTTATCCTCAGTATTATTATGTGACAGTAGCTGCTCCCAGTCTATGCCCTGAAATGCTGCCCTCAACCCTGGGAAATTAGCCTTTTTAAAATTTAGTGTCTTTTCTCTGCCTGACAGTGTTTGCTTTTTATAGTTTAGGGGGAATATAATTATATTGTGGTCACTATTACCTAGTGTTTCTCAAACAGTAACATTTCCAAAAAGCTCTGCATCATTAGAAATAATAATAAAAAAGAAAGCACCCGGCAGCCTGCGTCACATGAGCCAGTTATAGGTGGGACTCACAGCCTCCTCCCTCCTCCCATTGTACGTGTGATTTCACGCTGGAGGCAACTGGGAGCTGCTGGCTGTGTGTCGGACTTTATGCACTTATCATAAATTGCCCATACGGCATAGGTAGTTTAGCGTTAGGTCCTGTGCCATTTTGAGAGACCTTGGGGAAAGTTTCATTTTAATATCAGCGTGAGGGTTTAGCTATATATTGTCAATTGCATTTAACATTGTAGTGCACCATTTCAGTGTTTTTCTTATAGCTACATCCGCAAATTTGTCTTACATGTGGTCCGATATGGGCATCCTCCATTGTATTGTTGTGGTAAAAATATTAATAGTTGTAATCAGCCCGCATCATAGTTAGTGTAAGGAAAAGGCAAGTCCATCCTCCATCAGCCGCAGCCAGAGAACCACACAAATGCTACCATCTTCATTCAATTCTGAGCAACTCCTTTCTCCTCCTTGCCCAGTATCCGTCTTTTATTGACTACCACAAAAGGTGTAAAAGGGGCTGGCCCAAGACAAGGATACAGGAAGTGATGACATATCAAAGGACAGGGAGGGGCAGCCAATGTGGCTGTGCAGACAATGGACACACCCCATACAAACACATGTATACAATAATCTACCATTACCACTGAGAGACATGATGACAATCTATAAAACACACACACATCCTAAGATAAAATGTCCGCATAATAAAATTTCCACAACAGTATGCATTTTTGCTGGGGATTGCTGTTAGCAACAGATCACATGGGCAGGATTTGCTCCTCCGGATAAAAATGGGCAACAGAATTTGGGGTCTTGAGCATCTTTTGCCTTTTAGACCACTTTATTCTGTGATTTTATCATTAGAAATTACCAGATCCAACAGAACATTGCCCTTAGTGGGAGTTTCTACAAGCTGGCCCATAAAGTGTTCCTGCAGCAAGTTGAGGAATTTTCTCCCCTTTGCGGTTGAGGCAGAACCAAGACCCCAGTCAATATCTGGGAAGTTAAAATCTCCCATTATGACCAATGTGCCAGCCTGTGCAGCCCGCTCGATTTGGTTATACAGTTGCGTTTCTATCGCCTCTGTGATGTTAGGGGGTCTATAGATTACTCCAAGTATTCTTTTTTCTGTGTTTATATCCCTTTGAAATTCCTGATTTCAGAGTCCCAAAACCTTGCAGAGCGATGCATATACACCAGATATAGATTTCAATGGCCACAAAGTAAGGCCTCATGCACACAACCGTTTTTCGGGTCCGAATCCGAGCTGCAGTTTTTGCAGCGCGGGTGCGGACCCATTCACTTCAATGGGGCCGCAGAAGATGCGGACAACACTTCATGTGCTGTCCGCATCTGTTGCTCCGTTCCGAGGCCCCGCAAAAAAAATATAGCATGTCCTATTCTTGTCCATTTTGTGGACAAGAATAGGCATGTCTACAATCCGTTCCGTTCCGCAAATTGCGAAAGGCACATGGGCGGCTTCCGTTATTTGCAGATCCGCGGTTTGGTCGTGTGCATGTAGCCTAAGGCTTCACTTATCATAAAATAATAATTTTTTTAAATCACATTCTTCTGGGAATACTAAATAATAACAAAAGGTCTTGAGGAGCCAACGTCAGGGGTTTTATTACACTTAAAGGGAATGTGTCATCAGAAACTGACTCGTTTATATCATGTGTTGAGCATTGGTAATGTTATTTTTAACTTTTCATGTCAATATCTATATTTTTGCATCGGCCGCTAAGCCTTATATAATAGCTGCCAGTTCTTGGTCTGTACAGATCACTTTACTGCAGTCATCTCCTTATTACAAGCAATATTAGAATCAAAGATATCACACACATATATATATAAATATACAGTATATATATATATATATATATATATAGATTACACAGGATCCACCATTCACAATAGGTGATATCACAGCTTGTCTTTTCCTTCCTGACCTCTACACAGGTCACTGGGCATGCCTAGAGAACACTACCATAGAAGTCAATGAGGCCCCCTGTCCATTGTGTTTAGGGCCTGTGGTAGCTGTTGTAAAGCAATCTCTAAATGTAAGATGGCGGCCCCCATAATAATTTTCAGGAAATAGAATAAAAAAGTCTCCAATAATTAAATAATAAAAGATTAGTAAAGTATGAGTAGCTATCTGGTTTTAACTGGCATACAAAGTTGTCGGTGACACATTCCCTTTGATGTCGAGAATGGCATAGATAGGATTCAGCACTGTTCTTGCCCTCAATATTATGGAAAGCCCAAGTTTATCTTGCAGACCCCGTAATATACCTTTACATTAAAAATGTTGTAGTATCTTACATTTATATTCAACTGTGATTATTAGAAGTTACAGATCTACAGCCCTAATGGAGAATCTGGTGGCAACATAACCCTTCTGATCTCTGCCAGATTCAGAGCTGTCATGGTGACCTTCTGTGAATTCATATGAGTACATGTAAATACAGCAACTTCCTATCTGCCATGAATCATATCTGTTATATGTCCATATGTTGGGAACTAGATGCTTGTAGTATATGGATCAACACATGGCCCACATTTACTAATGTGTATGTCCCTAGAATTTGAAAAATGGTACAAATTGGTGCAAATTTAGTGCAATTTGAAGCAACTAGCGTTTCTAGAATTGCTTAAAAACGAGTTAGGCTTAGCGGGAAAAGGCAGAGCTTCACAGGAGATGGGGTGGGGGCTAAGAAGAACCTATTTGTGCCTGCTGGTCAACTGCAGGGAGAGTGTATTCAGAGGTGCACCTAGCCTTTCTGCTGCCTGGGGCAAAAACTGAAATGGCTCCTTCCCCCCTCCCCAGTGCCAATTTCTGTTTACATCACTGTGCATTGCAGTAACATGCATAGCTAGACAGGTTATTCACCCCGATTTGAGTATCAAGGGCAGGCCTAATAGAATTGTTTATCTACACTGCCTGTCCAGAAAAAAAAGTCGCCACCTGGATCTATATAAGCAAATAGTTATGAGCCTCCTATTGGATAATTACTGCATGGGCGATTATCTTTCAGCTGGCAATAAGTTATTTAACTCCAACTGGTGCAATGAGTTGCTTCTCATTTCGTAAGCAATGTCGAAAGACACATCTCGTGGTCGTGGAAAAGACCTGTTTGAAAAGGGTCAAATCATTGGCATGCATCAAGCAGAGAAAACATCTAAGGAGATTGCAGAAAATACTAAAATTAGGTTACGAAATGTCCAACGCATTATTAAAAACTGGAAGGATAGTGGGGACCCATCGGATTTGAGGAAGAAATGTGGCGGGAGAAAAATACTGAATGATCGTGATTGGTAAACACTTAAACGTTTGGTGAAATCAAATAAAAAAAACAACAACAGTAGAACTCAGGGCTATGTTTAATAGTGAAAGTAAGAGCATTTCCACACGCACAATGCAAAGGGAACTCAAGGGATTGGGACTGAACAGCTGTGTGGTCATAAGAAAACCACTAATCAGTGAGGCAAACCAGCAAAAAAGGCTTCAATTTGCTAGGGAGCATAAAGAATGGACTCTGGAGCAGTGGAAGAAGGTCATGTGGTCTGATGAGTCCAGATTTACCCTGTTCCAGAGTGATGGGCGCATCAGGGTAAGAAGAGAGGCAGATGAAGTTATGCACCCATCATGCCAAGTGCCTACTGTACAAGCCTGTGGGGGCAGTGCTATGATCTGGGGTTGCTGCAGTTGGTCAGGTCTAGGTTCAGCAACAGTATGTGCTCCAAGAATGAGGTCAGCTGACTACCTGAACATACTGAATGACCAGGTTATTCCATCAATGGATTTTTTCTTCCCTGATGGCACAGGCATATTCCAAGAAGACAATGCCAGGATTCATCGGGCTCAAATTGTGAAATAGTAGTTCAGGGAGCATGAGGCATCATTTTCACACATAGATTGGCCACCACAGAGTCCAGACCCTAACCCCATTGAGAATCATATTTTTTTTTTTTTTGTGGCGACAGGCAGTGTATTAAACAAGGTGGACACCCCAATAACTGTAGAACAAAACAGGTTCCTCAATTTGGGAATCAGGGCCTAATAGAATTGTTTTTGTATTAATCACTGTGGACACCGTTTAGTTAGATAACTTTCTGCGCTACACAGTGATTTATTCAAACTGTGCTGTCTCCTATGGATCCCTCCAGCTTCAGATTACAGTCCCTGCACTGTCCCTTTCACACTGGCAATTCAGTATTCTCTTTTTCTACAGATTCAGCACTACTATCCCTAGCGCAACAGTGCTTCCACGTCTCTCCCTATGCTCAGCTCACAGTGGAATGATGGAGACTGCACGGAATAAGGGTTTTAAAGGGCTGTTGCATTGCAGAGGATGGCTAACTGCGGATTGGCTGGCTGCATGGCATTATGGGTGATCTCGCGTTCACTGGCTTCTTACTTTCACTTTGTAACACGTGTAGCCTCCATTTTAGTAACAAAACGATTTATTAACACAAAGCATGATAAAATTCGGATTCGAGGAAATTCTAAACTTCGGATAGAATTCCACTTTGGATGCTTTGATTCGCTCAACACTAACTGTAACATCAAGTGATAATATCTCTGCACAAAAGTAAGATATTCGAAAACATTTACAATGTACCGTAAAAGGGTCTTTTATATGTTCGTCTTTTAGGTCTGCTTTTATTTTTTAAATAAAAGTTTTTATTTTGTAAAAGTAGTAAAATATAACAAAAATGATGTAAATTTTCTAATGCCATGATTCTACAAACACAAAACTGAACAAAAAATACCATAATATGTGCAATCAGTGTTTTATCCATTCTAAGCCACCAAAAAGTTTTGGTGCTGAATATGGTGCCATTAAAAAGCAACTCATCCTGCAAAAAACATGCTGTAACTCCAAAACTAGAGCACTCTACTTCTATGGAGCTCTGAGGTCCTGATTCAAACATACTCATACATGTACATACAAATGGCTGCCTTCTTCCATCTATCCATGAGTAGTGACTAGTATTGGAACTCTGCCCCACTGAATACATAGGGCTTAGCTGTAAGGCTGGGTTCACACCTGAGCGTTTTACAGCGCGTTCCTACGCGCTGTAAAACGCTCAACAAGGAGAAACCAATGATTCCCTATGGGAATGGTTCTCACCTGGGCGTTTTACAGCGCGTACGATCGCGCTGTAAAACGCCTGACGCATAATCAACTACTTGAGCTTCTTTGGGGCGTTTTGACGCGCGTTTGTGGCCATAGGACACTGCAGTCAATCACACAAACGCGCGTCAAACGCGTGTTTACTATTACAAAAAGACGCGCATAAAAACGCACGTAAAACGCGCGTTTGAGAAACGCTCAGGTGTGAACCCAGCCTAAGGCTATGGCTATATTTTCAGATTTCCTGAAGTAGTTTTGGTTGTAAATCTTTGTTTTATTAAGGAAAATAACAAAAAGCATTGTAAACATTATGAAATGCAAATTAGGGTATCCTTCACCATTATATAAGCATGGATCTAAAGGCAATGTCGATCAATGACAAAACTTAAATGAGTATAGTGTGTTCAAAAAGAACATATGATTAATATATCTAACGTATTCAATAATATTTTTAAGCTGTAAATATAGCATATAATGATAGGCAATCTTTATTTACGGTTACATAAGAAACCTAACATATAGTAGTCAAAATAGAAATGTCGAATGGTGAAAGTAGGGAGAAGGGAGGGGAAGGGAAAGGGAAAGGGAAGGGAAGCTAGAAAAAAGGAACAAAAAGAAACAAACAAAACAGAACGATGGAAGGAGTTTTGGAAGCCAAATAGGTCCTTTATACTTTCTCTCCTTTTATGATCCATTCCTGATTTCGGATCTGTATCTGTATACTACACACAACCTGTGGACAGGTGTAGTGCTGTTTTAAGAAGAAAGCAGCCATGTTTTGTAATCTTGTACAATGAGAACGTATAAACCCTATGAGGATGGTGACCTAACTAGATCTGAAACACTGCTCTACTTTACTAAGGCTAGTTTCACACTAGCGTTCGGCTGTCCGCTCGTGAGCTCCGTTTGAAGGGGCTCACGAGCGGACCCGAACGCTTCCGTCCAGCCCTGATGCAGCCTGAATGGATGCGGATCCGCTCAGACTGCATCAGTCTGGCGGCGTTCAGCCTCCGGTCCGCTCAGCAGGCAGACACCTGAACGCTGCTTGCAGCGTTCGGGTGTCCGCCTGGCCGTGCGGAGGCGTGCGGATCCGTCCAGACTTACAATGTAAGTCAATGGGGACGGATCCGTTTGAAGATGCCACAATATGGCTCAATCTTCAAGCGGATCCATCCCCCATTGACTTTCAATGTAAAAGTCTGGACGGATCCGCTCAGGCTAATTTCACACTTATAAAAATGTGTAGGAAGACTGAGCACTCACCAGCTGGACCAATTAGAGAACAAACGGATATATAGCAAAATATTTATTATTTATATATAGCCCTATATCTAAAATGCAGCAGAATCAATAATAATATGGTATATAAAAAATTGATGTTCAAAAATAAATACACCTATAATAAAATGCAGTCATATATATATATAACTTAGACAATATTAAAAATATAATAGGCCTAAAAAAAAAAAAAAAAAAAAAAGGGAGCAATTATTCACAGTACATATACAGATGATTAGAATAAATATTTGGTAGACTGCTGATAAGTTCGGGGAGTACGCCAAATAAAGTGTCCAGATCGGAATATTGTAATGAATGTGCGATAAGTCACTGGTTAGTACAATAGATGCGCCAGATATGGTATCCAATAGTTGTCAATAGTCAAAAGCAAATTAGTATCCCTGTGTTAGTTCACTTCGTATAAAGTGCTTTGATTCAATGTGGCTAGGTGGACATATATTTAAATGGGTATAATACACCTGTTATACGCCGTCTAATGTGAGTATAACCGTGGCGTCCCACGAGGCTCACTGTATTAGAATTCGGCGGTACCTGAGTCTGGTCGCTTGCTTGAGGTGGTTGAAATGAGCGTATAGCTCTCGGCGTGAGAAGTCTTCTGATGATATTCACCGATGCTGCAAGCCTGGACCTGGTTGATGAGTAACAAGGTGTTTCTTCCACACTAGCAAAAAAGGGTATACTTCCGGCAGAGTCAAAGTTCAATTGTCGGGATGTTGGGGTCTCGTGAGTTTTTTCATCAGCTGATGTCCGAGTGCAATAACCAGACGCGTTTCGGGGTCCTTTCCTGGCCCCTTCCTCAGTGGTGGTCTGTAAGAGGGTTTTGACCCTCTTTTTATACCCAACATCCCTTAAGGTGAGCTAGAGCAAAAAAGTGGATTTTGGATCTGATCGTATGGAAACTCTGGCATGGAACAGTCTAAATAGTTGTTATTTTTATATAAGGAAAGGTATTTCCAAGTATTGTACTAAAAATCGGTTTTAGCGGTCCTATTATCTGGCGTTTCTCAATTAGATCCCGTTTTCATTTTGCAGTGATTTCTATATAATTTATCAATGCAGTTTTTTTAAACGCAGATGCAGTTCCTTTGATGCATATGCGTTTTACTGTCCCCTATATTTGTGGGTGCAGGTTATGCTGGTTTTCAATAATTTTATATCATACAATGCAATATGGGGATAAAAAATTAATAGAGAGTACAAAATTTGCAATAAAAGAAAATATATATAAAAGTAAAAGTCTTGAATATAAAATGTTCAAAAATATACATTCATTACATTTATAAGCTGCAAATGTTTATCATATATAAAGGCACAGGATATAGCAGTTCTTATCGGTTCTATATTTTAAGCTGCTGCGTTACATGTGATGTAGCAATATTTCAGATATAACAATATGATTAAAATGATGCAGAACCTGTTAAAACTGTATTGATACTGTAATTATTGTTCATTGTTTCTAACTTGTTTGTAGGGTCATTGGAGAGGAGAATATGCGGATGGGGGCCGCCCACCCAAGATGGACCAGAGTGGGTATTAATTCCACCTCTGGGCCACATCGGGAGGGGGGCCTCCACCCCCACAAGAGTACTTTATAAGAAGCCGAAGAGTTCAGATTCAGCATTTAAGCCCAGGGGTATAATTGAATTAAAATTAAATATAAATCGTGTCTCAACACGAGACATATGTTTGATGTTATCGCCTCCTCTCCAATGAGGTTTGACTTTTTCAATAGCAGCAAGAGGAAAGACAGTCTGGGTTTTGATCATGATACACTTTAAAATGTCTCGACACTGTATGTTTATCAGATCCACCCCTAATTTTGTAAAAATGTTCAGCAATTCTTTCTTTTAAAGTTCTTTTCGTGCGTCCTATATATTGTTTTTTGCACGGGCATTGAAGGATATAAATTACATTTTTGCTGTTACATGTTAAAAAATCCTGTATTTCATGTTTAAAACCATTAGAGGTGGATGTGACATTTATTGTTTTTTTATTAAAATGTGTCTTTTTACAATTTGGACAGGTGTTACATCTGTAGAAACCTTTCAGATGGAGCCATCCATGTATAGATGGATCCTGAGTGGAGATACTAGATTTTACCGTAGGGGCAATTTTTAAGCCCAAATTTGGGGCCTAGGGTGTAAATTATAATCGGTTTATTAGGTAGTAGTTCTCCAATGGTTTTGTCTTTCTGAAATAAAGTGCCAGTGTTTGTTTAGAATTTTTTCAATTTTTTTGTATTGTGTGTTAAAAGGAAGAATTATGTTTGTACGTTCCAATCCTGGCATTTTTTCTTCTTGTTCTGTCAGATTTACAGTGTCTTTGGGCGTTTTGTTAAAAAAGGACTGTCTATCCAATTGTTTGATCTTGTTTAATGATTCTTCAATACATTTTATGGGGTACTTTTTATCCTTGAAGTGTAATTTTAGAAAGTTCTGCTTCTTGCTCAAAGGTTTCATTCTGAGTACAATTCCTCTTCAGACGTCTGAATTGGCTGCTTGGAATATTGAGCAGCCACCTGGGTAAATGACAGCTAGAATACAGGATAAAACTGTTTCTAGCTGTGGGTTTTTGGTATGTGGAACATAATAATTTGTTCTGTTCAACTCTAATATTCAGATCCAGAAATTCTAAGTTTGTCTTACTGATATTAGAGGAGAAACGGAGGTTCCATTCATTATTATTAGTTTGATCCAGGAAGGAGGTTAATGTCATTTCACTTCCCTTCCAGATAAAGATCACGTCATCAATATAGCGGTACCATAGCACCAGGTCCGACCCCAGCTTGTGGTCTATATTTAATGTTTCCCACTCGGCCATAAATAGATTGGCATAGCTGGGGGCGAACCTGGTGCCCATCGCTGTTCCGGTAATCTGTAAATAATAGTCTGCATCAAAATAAAAATAATTATGTTTTAAAATCAATTCTACTCCCTCCGATATAAAATCAATTTGTTCATTATGAAACAATTTACTGTTTTTAAGTTGGTTTTTCATCGCCGCTATTCCTTGTACATGATCAATTGATGTATATAATGTCTGTACATCTAGGGTACCTAAGATCCATTGAGGATCAAATTTTAATTTTTCAATAATATTTACAATTTGTGTTGTATCTCTGATGTACGACCTAGTTTTTTTCACAACTGGTTGAAGTAGGTTATCAATGTATTGGGAGAGGTTTGCTGTTAGGGAGCCAATTCCCGAAATAATGGGGCGGCCCGGTGGATTGATTGGGTCTTTATGCACTTTGGGTAAACAGTAAAAAACTGGGAGTTTACATTGTGTATCTAAAATAAATTTAGCTTCACGATCTGATAAAATCTCATTATTTGTGCCTTTATTACAATAATTTTTTAAAATAGTTTTAAAATCATCTGCAGGATCTGCATGAAGTTTAACGTAAGTATTTGTATCCGACAGTTGTCTCTTACATTCGTTAGTGTAATTTTGGGTATTCATAATTACAATAGCCCCGCCTTTATCGGCAGGGCGTATTGTAATATTTTCCATTGATTGCAGATTTTTTATTGCTTGGACTTCCGAATTTGAGAGATTGGACCTAGTATTTTTAAATTTTAATAATCTTAATTCCTGTTCTACATTTTTTCGGAATGTGTTCATTTCGGTACTTATTTCTTGTCTGGGATATTTTAAAGACTTTGGTCTTAAGTCTGTATGTCTATATTTTAAGTTTTCCTCTAGAGTTGGGGCAATTGGATTTTTGATGAAATATTTTTTAAGGCATAATTTTCGAATATATTTTTCGATTCCTATATATATGTCGAATTTATTCGTTTTAGGGGTAGGGGCAAATTTAAGGCCTTTGTTCAAAAGTTTAATTTGAGATTCGGTTAAATTGACATTGCTTAAGTTAATTATGGCATCTTGTTCCAATTTTATTTCTTCTTGTGATTGTGCTCTCTTTCGTTGGCTTCTCCGTGTTTTCCTCTTCCTGTTTGGTGTATGTGTTTTTTGTGAGTTTTCTGTTGTCTCTCTGGTGACCAATTGTGTTCTTGGTATTCGTTGTGTCTCTGAGATAGTGTTTCTCGATGAGTTCTGTGATCCCACATTATATTCTCCTGTCCGCTCCTCAAATTGTATGGGTGCAGACTGGGTGGGGGAGAGTAGTGTGTCCTGTTCGGTGAGTGTCTGGTATCTTTGTGATAGTGTCTCGTCCGTACTCTGTGGTGTGGTGGTGTACGGTCTAAAAAATGATCATTCATTAAAGCCTCGTATCTATTAGAGGTAGGAATATTAGGTTTCATTTTTGTAGTGTCTTGTGTATGATGATTTATATTTGTGTTAATTAATTCTAGAACTCTTGTGTTAGAATGTGTGTCTGGGGATGACGCATTCCCAGCAAGTTGGGTCTGTGGATAATGGTTTTTTTTTCTGTCATAATTAATAAATTTATTAAATTTTTTATCTATGATGTCATGTTCTAATTTATCAATACTTTTGCAGAGTCTTTCTTGCCATATGTTATATTCCTCATTTTTTGGAAATTTGTCTATAGTGTCTTTTACTTTAGAGATGTTGGTCGTAGTCTCCTCCAATATTTGGGTTCTTCTTCTAATAATAAGTTGGATCAGTGCTACTGATTGGTCAAAGAAGAATTTATCCCATTCTTTAGAGAAATCGGTATTCACAAGGTCTTGTGCTGGGATTTTTGAGAATGTTAGGCCCTTAGGGATATAGCCCTTTTCTATAAATTGTGTGAGGGATCTGATTTCCCATCTTTGCCTGAGTTGTTTGTGGAGGAGAGTCTCAAGCTCTCTAAATACCTCTGTGGTAGTTTGGTCCGTATTTATCCTTTCTTCTCTAGAGTCGAAGTTGAATCTTTCAACTTTTTGACGTTTGGTCTCCATATGATTCCAGATGTCCATAACTGGATGTAGAGGAGCTCACCAATTGGGTGAAAAAGATCAAAAGGAGTATATTTTGATGCAGACTATTATTTACAGATTACCGGAACAGCGATGGGCACCAGGTTCGCCCCCAGCTATGCCAATCTATTTATGGCCGAGTGGGAAACATTAAATATAGACCACAAGCTGGGGTCGGACCTGGTGCTATGGTACCGCTATATTGATGACGTGATCTTTATCTGGAAGGGAAGTGAAATGACATTAACCTCCTTCCTGGATCAAACTAATAATAATGAATGGAACCTCCGTTTCTCCTCTAATATCAGTAAGACAAACTTAGAATTTCTGGATCTGAATATTAGAGTTGAACAGAACAAATTATTATGTTCCACATACCAAAAACCCACAGCTAGAAACAGTTTTATCCTGTATTCTAGCTGTCATTTACCCAGGTGGCTGCTCAATATTCCAAGCAGCCAATTCAGACGTCTGAAGAGGAATTGTACTCAGAATGAAACCTTTGAGCAAGAAGCAGAATTTCTAAAATTACACTTCAAGGATAAAAAGTACCCCATAAAATGTATTGAAGAATCATTAAACAAGATCAAACAATTGGATAGACAGTCCTTTTTTAACAAAACGCCCAAAGACACTGTAAATCTGACAGAACAAGAAAAAAAAATGCCAGGATTGGAACGTACAAACATAATTCTTCCTTTTAACACACAATACAAAAAAAAAATTGAAAAAATTCTAAACAAACACTGGCACTTTATTCAGAAAGACAAAACCATTGGAGAACTACTACCTAATAAACCGATTATAATTTACACCAAGGCCCCAAATTTGGGCTTAAAAATTGCCCCTACGGTAAAATCTAGTATCTCCACTCAGGATCCATCTATACATGGATGGCTCCATCTGAAAGGTTTCTACAGATGTAACACCTGTCCAAATTGTAAAAAGACACATTTTAATAAAAAAACAATAAATGTCACATCCACCTCTAATGGTTTTAAACATGAAATACAGGATTTTTTAACATGTAACAGCAAAAATGTAATTTATATCCTTCAATGCCCGTGCAAAAAACAATATATAGGACGCACGAAAAGAACTTTAAAAGAAAGAATTGCTGAACATTTTTACAAAATTAGGGGTGGATCTGATAAACATACAGTGTCGAGACATTTTAAAGTGTATCATGATCAAAACCCAGACTGTCTTTCCTTTGCTGCTATTGAAAAAGTCAAACCTCATTGGAGAGGAGGCGATAACATCAAACATATGTCTCGTGTTGAGACACGATTTATATTTAATTTTAATTCAATTATACCCCTGGGCTTAAATGCTGAATCTGAACTCTTCGGCTTCTTATAAAGTACTCTTGTGGGGGTGGAGGCCCCCCTCCCGATGTGGCCCAGAGGTGGAATTAATACCCACTCTGGTCCATCTTGGGTGGGCGGCCCCCATCCGCATATTCTCCTCTCCAATGACCTTACAAACAAGTTAGAAACAATGAACAATAATTACAGTATCAATACAGTTTTAACAGGTTCTGCATCATTTTAATCATATTGTTATATCTGAAATATTGCTACATCACATGTAATGCAGCAGCTTAAAATATAGAACCGATAAGAACTGCTATATCCTGTGCCTTTATATATGATAAACATTTGCAGCTTATAAAAGTAATGAATGTATATTTTTGAACATTTTATATTCAAGACTTTTACTTTTATATATATTTTCTTTTATTGCAAATTTTGTACTCTCTATTAATTTTTTATCCCCATATTGCATTGTATGATATAAAATTATTGAAAACCAGCATAACCTGCACCCACAAATATAGGGGACAGTAAAACGCATATGCATCAAAGGAACTGCATCTGCGTTTTAAAAAACTGCATTGATAAATTATATAGAAATCACTGCAAAATGAAAACGGGATCTAATTGAGAAACGCCAGATAATAGGACCGCTAAAACCGATTTTTAGTACAATACTTGGAAATACCTTTCCTTATATAAAAATAACAACTATTTAGACTGTTCCATGCCAGAGTTTCCATACGATCAGATCCAAAATCCACTTTTTTGCTCTAGCTCACCTTAAGGGATGTTGGGTATAAAAAGAGGGTCAAAACCCTCTTACAGACCACCACTGAGGAAGGGGCCAGGAAAGGACCCCGAAACGCGTCTGGTTATTGCACTCGGACATCAGCTGATGAAAAAACTCACGAGACCCCAACATCCCGACAATTGAACTTTGACTCTGCCGGAAGTATACCCTTTTTTGCTAGTGTGGAAGAAACACCTTGTTACTCATCAACCAGGTCCAGGCTTGCAGCATCGGTGAATATCATCAGAAGACTTCTCACGCCGAGAGCTATACGCTCATTTCAACCACCTCAAGCAAGCGACCAGACTCAGGTACCGCCGAATCTAATACAGTGAGCCTCGTGGGACGCCACGGTTATACTCACATTAGACGGCGTATAACAGGTGTATTATACCCATTTAAATATATGTCCACCTAGCCACATTGAATCAAAGCACTTTATACGAAGTGAACTAACACAGGGATACTAATTTGCTTTTGACTATTGACAACTATTGGATACCATATCTGGCGCATCTATTGTACTAACCAGTGACTTATCGCACATTCATTACAATATTCCGATCTGGACACTTTATTTGGCGTACTCCCCGAACTTATCAGCAGTCTACCAAATATTTATTCTAATCATCTGTATATGTACTGTGAATAATTGCTCCCTTTTTTTTTTTTTTTTTAGGCCTATTATATTTTTAATATTGTCTAAGTTATATATATATATGACTGCATTTTATTATAGGTGTATTTATTTTTGAACATCAATTTTTTATATACCATATTATTATTGATTCTGCTGCATTTTAGATATAGGGCTATATATAAATAATAAATATTTTGCTATATATCCGTTTGTTCTCTAATTGGTCCAGCTGGTGAGTGCTCAGTCTTCCTACACATTTTTATACATTATCTAACCTATGACTGGGTGAGTCATATTAGACTTAGTAGCACCCATTTCCACACCTGTATGTGGAGTGAGCCACCATACTATAAATATACTAATTTCACACTTAGCTTTTTTTTGCCAATATAATGCAGACGGATCCGTTCTGAACGGAGCCTCCGTCTGCATTATTATGATCGGATCCGTTCAGAACGGATCCGATCAAACGCTAGTGTGAAAGTAGCCTAAGCTGATTTTTTGGGTATCTCTCCTCACTTATGTACACACTGACTAAAACATTAGTCATGGCTCATAACTAGCTCTAGTACACGAGGCAACACATTATAAAGCCGTATGCTGCCCTTCTTCATTCCTACCTTCATTTTAATTTACCTTCTCCTCAATTCAACCCTTTTCAAAGACCTACCAGAAGAAAGGTATAAAGGGTTTAAAGTCACTGTTAATGTATATTAAACACTTGTATGTATCCAAATCATCATTTATGTCAATTACCACACATATACAGTACATACGGTAGATCTTAGCTACTATTAAAGCCAGCTGTTACTGTTAAAGTAGATGTTGGGTCCATACCATATCGCTGTGAGTAGCATAAGGCTTCGTTCACATCACTGTTCAGCCTTTTCGTTCTCCTGCTCCGTTTAGGAGCAGGAGAACGGAAAGGACGGATTCGGCACATAACTGAGCCGAAAGGAACTTAAGGAACCCATAAACTATAATGGGGTCCGTTAGGTTTCCGCTCAGAAGATGATTTTGGAGCGGAGAAAAATTGTGCATGCAGGACTTTTGTCTCCGCTTCAAAAATCTTCTTCTGAGCGGAAACCTAATGGACCACATTATAGTCTATGGGGCCGTGGGCACCATTGGCCTCAGTTATGTGCCTAATCCGTCCTTTCCGTTCTCCTTCTCCTAAACGGAGCGGAGAACGGAAAGGCTGAACGGTGGTGTGAAGCCTAAGTTTGACAGAAATCAGGATAAAATAATCTAATTAAAAGAGCTTATGAGCAGTGGCGTGCTTAGAGTGTTTGGCACCCGGGGTGGGTCATTTCATTGGCACCCCCCCCCAATACTTGAGCACATACCTGTCATGTAGACCTTCTCTTTCCTCTTCTCCTCCGTTAGACCGCCATGAGAAATTCTTTCAGCCGCATGTCGTCTCTATGAATATGAAAGGTGAAATCTGATTGGTTGCTATGGGTAACTAAGCCAGTTCTACTTTACACCAGTTTGATAAATTATCCCAAATGTCCCTATAGTGTCTACAGCAGCTATAATGTCCCCTAGAGTGCCCCCAGTAATAATAACACCTTATATTGTGCTCCAGGTAATAATCCTTGTATAGTGCCCCCAGAAATAATAGAATGGCCCCTACAGTGCCTCCTTAATAGCAAGGCCCCCATGCTTCCCCCCACACAGTAATTTCCCCCATACTGCCCCCCACACAGTAGTGTCCACCACACAGTAATTTCCCCCACACTGCCCCCACACAGTAGTGCCCCCCACGCTGCCCCCACACAGTAGTGCCCCCCACGCTGCCCCCCACACAGTAGTGTTCCCCACGCTGCCCCCCACACAGTAGTGTCCCCCACACAGTAATTTCCCCCACACTGCCCCCCACACAGTAGTGTCCCCCCATGCTGCCCCCCACACAGTAGTCCCCCCACACAGTAATTTCCCCCACACTGCCCCCCACACAGTAGTGTCCCCCCACGCTGCCGCCCACACAGTAATTTCCCCCACACTTCCCCCCCCACAGTAGTCCCCCCACACAGTAGTGTCTCCCCATGCTGCCCCCCACACAGTAGTCCCCCCACACAGTAGTGTCCCCCATGCGGCCCCCAACACAGTAGTGTCCCTCACACAGTAGTGTCCCCCACACAGTAGTCCCCCCACACAGTAGTGTCCCTTATGCTGCCCCCCACACAATAGTGTCCCCCACACAGTAATTTCCCCCACACAGTAGTGTCCCCCCACGCTGCCCCCACACAGTAGTCCCCCCACACAGTAGTGTCCCCCACACTGCCCCCCACACAGTAGTGTCCCCCACGCTGCCCACTACACAGTAGTGTCCCCCACGCTGCCCCCCACACAGTAGTGTCCCCCACGCTGCACCCCACACAGTATTGTCCCCTACGCTGCCCCCCACACAGTAGTGTCCCCCACACTGCCCCCCACACAGTAGTGTCCCCCACACTGCAGTGTCCCCCACATTGCCATCCCTCCTATAATAAATTGCCCCACCCACTGTGTCACACAGTATCCCACCATATTCCCCCCACGTCCTCCTGTGTGCACCCCCTTCATGTCCCCCAAAGTTGCCACATTATAAAATAAAAGTTTTCCCCCACACGTCCTCTGTCCACCCCGGCCCCCTCATGTCCCCCTAAGTTGCCACATGAAAGAAAAAAGAAGGAAAGAAACCCTAAAAGCTAAATACTTACCTGCACTTGCTTGCAGAGTCCCGGCACTGTGCTGCTGAGTCCCGGTGTTCTGCCAAATCTCTATACCTTGCCAAAAGTCTATACCGGAAGTGACGCGGCCGCAACCGGAAGTGACGAGATCGCCAAGGAATCAGCTGGAGGAAGGTGTGCGCGGCGCTGCGCAAGCGTACATCCACCGGCTTAGCAAATAATTAGTTCACTACCGGCCTGAAGCCTATTGCGGTGATCGGAGGCGGGGCAGGGAACTATGCGCTCCACTCCCTGCCCTGCCGCAGTATGTGGGACTGGGTCACGGGTGTCAGTGCTTTAGCAATGAGCGCTTCCATCTGTATTGATGGAAGCGCTCATTGCTTCTGGGCCTGCTGGGCCCTGTCGGAGCCGGCACCCGGGGCGCACCGCCCCCCCTCCCGCCTTCCCCGGGGCACGCCACTGCTTATGAGTAGTGTAAAGTTTTCGGTTTGCAACTTTCAATCTTCATGGTTCCGCATAGATGTAAGATATTAAACAGTGTGTTGTCCTCTGGAAGGTCTCCCTTAATACACTATCTTGACTTTCCTACTTATGATTACCGTAATTCATGTTAACCTATTTTCCTTCAGAGTATTTATTGCTTTAAAGCTCTTATTTTCCTCTTACAGTATCTTACAAAAGTGAGTACACCCCTCACATTTTTGTGAATATTATATTATATCTTTTCATGGGACAACACTGAAGATATAACACTTTAATACAATGTAAAGTAGTCAGTGTACAGCTTGTATAACAGTGTAAATTTGGTGTGCCCTCAATATAACTTAACACATAGCCATTAATGTCTAAACCGCAGGCAACAAAAGTGAGTACACCCCTAAGTAAAAATGGCCAAATTGTGCCCAAAGTGTCAATATTTTGTGTGACCACCATTATTTTCCAGCACTGTCTTAACTCTCTTGGACATGGAGTTAACTAGAGCTTCACAGGTTGCCACTGGAATCCTCTTCCACTCCTCTATGACGACATCATGGAGCTTGTGGATAGTGATGGACGAACATCGATCGTGATCGCACGAACGTGATCAAATGTTCGCGAACAACAAGTTTCGCGGCAGGCCCCATTCACTTTAATGGTAGGCTAACCTGAAAAACCTTCAGCTCATATTTTCAGCCACCAAATACTTAGTAGAAGTTACAAATAGTCCCACAATGACAAAAATTCCAACAAAAAATATGTATCTTAATCAGGGGACATTTTTAAGCATCTTAAAGGGACATTTTCTGAAATGTGCCCACGGGAGTACGGGCCTTAAAAATTAGGCATTCACCTGACATAAAAGAAATTCTGATTATGTGGCTCGAGGTACATTATGTGGTCAATGGATAAAAATTGTACTGTAGGCCACAGGACTACAGGCCCAAACATTAGGCATTCACAGGACAGAAAAGATCAAGTGATTATGTGGCCGGAGGTATATTACACGGTCAATGGATATCAATTTTACTGCAGGCCAGTACAAATACAGGTCCAATACGTAGGTTTAAAATAACTAAAAATATAAAATTGGGTTAAAAACCTGGCTAACGAAATCCCCCCTCTGGAAAAAAAAACTAATGATAATAGTTATAATTTGATAACACAAATGCTGCACTACCCAATTGCGCTATATAGAAAGTATATTATTGGTATATCACACCCCTGCCTCAATCAGTTTTTTGGGGGGCAACTGGTATATCACACCAGTAGAAATTATTGGTTCCAATGTCGTTTGTCACTCTGTGTAGATGCGGTAACGCAGCAGAAGCGCACACAAATGCTGCACTACCCAAATGCACTATATAGAAAGTATATAATTGGTATATAACACCCCTGCTTAAATCAGTTTTTTTGGGGGGGCAATTGGTAAATCATACCAGTAGAAATTATTTGTTTCAATGTCGTTTGTCACTATCTGTAGCTGAGGTAACGCAGCAAAACCGTAAACAAATGCTGCACTACCCAAATGCACTATATAGAAAGTATATTATTGATATATCACACCCCTGCTTCAATCAGTTTTTTCGGGGGGCAACTGGTATATCACACCAGTAGAAATTATTTGTTCCAATAGCGTTTGTCCCTCTGTATAGCTGCGGTATCACAGCAGGACCGCACACAACTGATGCACAATACAAATGCACTATAATATATTTTCTATGTTAGAAAGTATATTATAAGTATATTACACCCCTCAGTAAGTCACACCTATCGATAGCACAACTGTACCAGTCCTTAAAAGGACTTTTGTGGCCCTATTAGCTAGCGTTTGGTGTCCCTAACAGTCGGTCCCTGCTCCACACAGCAACCTCTCCCTACACTGGCAAAAGACTGAATGTAAAATGGCGCCCAGATCAGGTTTATTTATAAGGTAGGGGTGTGTCCATGTGCTGAAACGTCTCAATTGGCTGTCCTGTACCACCTGATGGATGTGTCATGGGTCAAAGTTCTTCACAATGTAAAAGAATATGGCGCCGGTGGACATCACCATATGTTCGCCAGTTTGGCGAACCACAAGGCCATCTCTACTTGTGGATGTTAGAGACCTTGTGCTCCTCCACCTTCCACTTGAGGATACCCCACAGATGTTCAATAGGGTTTAGGTCTGTAGACATGCTTTGCCTTCCAGCACCTTTACCCTCAGTTTAATTAGCAGGGCAGTTGTCAACTTGGAGGTGTGTTTGGGGTCATTATTGTGTTGAAATATAGCCCTGCAGCCTAGTTTCCAAGGAGAGGGGATCATGCTCTGCTTCATTATGTCACAGTACATGTTGACATTCATGGTTCCCTCAATGAACTAGCTCCCCACAGCTCGCAGCACTCAAGCAGCCCCAAACCATTACACTCCTACTACCATGCTTAACTGTAGGCAAGACATATTAGTCTTTGTATTCCCAGTCCTCATCTGGTTACCGCCACACACGCTTTACACTATCTGAACCAAATAAGTTTATCTTGGTCTCATCAGACCACAGGACATGGTTCCAGTAATCCATGTCCTTAGTCTGCTTGTCTTCAGCGAACTGTTTGCAGGCTCTACGGTACATTCACATGTCTGCATTATGGGTCCACAACCGTTCCACAATTTTGCAGAAAGGGTGCGGACCCATTCATTTTTAATAGGGCTGGAAAAGATGCGGACAGAACACTGTGTGCTGTCCGCATCCGCACTTCTGTTCCTGCGGCCATGCAAAAAATAGAACATGTCCTATTCTTGTCCACAGCCACGGACAAGAAAAGGCATTTCCATTAGAGTGCCGGCCATGTGCGGTCCTCAATTTGTGTAACGCACATGGCTGGTGTCCGTGTTTTGCGGATCAAAAATTTGCGGACCGCGAAACACTTGCCAACATGAGAATGGACACTTATTGTGCATCATCTTTAGAAGAGGCCTCCTTCTGGGATGACAGCAATGCAGACCAATTTGGATGCAGTGTGCTGTGTATGGTCTGAGCACTGACAGGCTGACCCCCCACCCCTTTAACCTCTGCAGCAATGCTGGCAACACTCATACGTCTATTTTGAAAAGGCAACCTCTGGATATGATGCTGAGCACATGGACTCAACTTCTTTGGCCGACCATGTCGAGGCCTGTTCTGGTGGAATCTTGTTAAACAGCTGTACGGTCTTGTGTGGATACCTTTTACAGATTTTGCATAGGTGCTCTGGAACTTCATGTTATGACCTGTCATCTATACTATATTCCTTCCTTCCCTGTTTGCTTCACATCTTAATATTTACATTCTCCAATAGTCTGTCCTCCTTCTGTCCATATTTCCCTCCCTTGTTTTTCCAGTCTTCACGAGTCAACTATTCTTTGACATCTTGCAGACTCACTAGAACTCTTTTTTTCTCTCCTTGCTTCTCCATCTTTACCCCTTTCTTTTCACCCTCCTCCTCTCTCCAGTCCCCCTCCCCCTCTTCCCACTCTCCTTCCCTAGTCAATCACTTTCATACGTTTACTCATTTCCCTTCTTCCTCCTTTTGTCATATTCCTTATTTTCCATTACACTTATCTTTAGTCTTCTGTAAGAGCTACATATGCACACTCTTTCTGTTTCAGTACAATTTAAGACACTTTACACACTAAAAATCATTCACTTTTATTCCCACCATATTGTTCTTCCAATTATCTTTCTTCTCTACTTATGCAATGTACTGAAAGTAAACATTCCTTCCTTGCATCTATCAGTTTTTTTTTCAGTTCTTTCATTCGCCTTCTGTTCTTTTGTTTTGACTACCTTCATTATCTATCTATCTATCTATCTATCTATCTATCTATCTATCTATCTATCTATCTTTTATTCATTCCATCCTTCAATCCATGTGCTGGAAGTAAACATTCCTTCTTTTCGTACTTCCCTCTTGTTCTTTTTTTTATTTACTTTCTTTTCTTCTGTTCATGTTGTCTCCTTAACTTTCTTAATTTCTTCTTTCCTTCTGTTGTTCCTCCTGTCTTTTATACAGAAGGTAAACATTGCCCATAGTACAATATCATGTTCCCTCTTGATCTCCTCCCCTTCTTTACTCAGTACATTCGCTTGCATCACTTTTACTTTCCAACCTTATCATATTTGCTCACTGCCATCTGTCCTCCTTGTCTCATACTTCAGTTCTCCTCCAATCTCCCCTAAGAACTTCATATATCAACTCCGCCTGCATCACCTCTTCTCTCTCCCATCACTAACACTCACCAGCGGCCACTTACACTTTTCTCCCCCCTTTTGCACTCCCCTTCCTTCTACTCTCCCCACTCTACCCCCTCCTTCTCCCTACCCTTCCCCTTGTTTCTCTCTTCTCCCACATCCCCCTCCCATTCTTCCCACTCCCCCCCTTTCCCTTTTTCTCCTCCCTCTCTCACTACTTCTTCCTCCCCTCCCTCCTCTTTCCCTGCCCCCTCCCTCTCTTGTCTTTTGCTAGAGCAAGCAACAAGGATTTGGAAGTAATGCGGTGCTGCTGCGTGGAGATTAGGACGAGACCTGAATATTTATGAGCTGGCTTGGGGGAAACTGCCTTGCACACTCACTGTGTGTTTACTTGCTTCTTTGTTCCTCCCCATTTCCATCAAACTTGAAACACTTTCTTTATCCTCCTCCTCCTGTGACACTACTTCTCCTTTTTTTTTTCTTCCTGGATATACTTTGTTTGCGCAAAGAACCATAGATTCCATATTTTCCTCACCTCCTTATAAACTACTTGCACGGATGAAGCAAGATCCACAGGTAAATGAGGTTGTTTTTTGCATTTTTATGTTCTTTCTTCTGGTTCCTTTTGGTTGTGCTTCTTGGATTGGTTATGTTGTGATGGAGTACAGTTGTGCACCGCAAGGATGACAAACTTTATCAGCTTGGCATCTTTCATGGTGGGATCATGGTCATGGAAAGGAGTAGACTCATCTTAGTTCTTTTTCCATGGATATTTACAGGAAAGAGGTAGGAGATACTCATTGAGATCCATCTATCACTTTGCTTCCTTCCCCATCATTAACATCTTTCGACTCTCACCACGGGGAGGGGGGTTTGAAACCCATCTCCCTTCGAGCTCTTGTACTTGGACCATCAGAACTCTTTTAGATGGCTGTTACCTACAGTTTGTTGTCCTCCTGCATGGTTTCTGGTAAGGGAAGAAGAAGTTGTCACTGCAAGAGTCCATCCAAGATGAATCATGACATACCCCTCAATGACACACCAGTAACATGATGTACACTCATGTCTGTCGTATTCACTCATTCTCTACTTTGTGAACACCCTATAACAGTGTGGCATTCCAGTTAAGCCATGTCAAGGTTGTTGAGTTCATTGTGTGCACCATTTTTCTCTAGAACCACACTCACATAGGACTACTAGTTACATAGCTTTTCTTTGGCTTTTTTTTTCTAGGCGTCCATTTTGAGTTGGTCGACATGTTTTAGGAAGGTGTACAAAACGTGCACTCTTTGGATGACTTTGATTAGAGGAGGTGGGAGAGCGGGTGTTTATTTCATGAGTGGCTCAGCGGCAGCAGATGGGTGTTGGAAGTGCCCTTTGTTGCAGATTGCTGCGGCAGCCGATCCATTGAGCACTTTTTTTTCCTCCTCCTCTCTTTACTGAGACACTTTCACTCTCTTTTCTTGGCACGACAAAGTTAACTCTGTGCTTGCCAGAAGTAAAAAAAAAAATGGAAAAACTTTAGTGTGCACCTTCTATAAGATATAGTAAACAGGTGCCTTGAGGAAGGGTGCATAGGGATACAAGTAGATCGTAGAATATAAGTTGCATTGTATGGTATATTCATTGCTGCTATGTATAATAGTGTGGGGGTTCTTAGCACACATTTTGATGAAATTGCATGTGCCCACCTGCCACGTCATGGCAATCTGGGTTCGTATGCTAACATATTATTTGTATAACAGGAGACATACTTGCTTGCCAGAAGTGTAGTCCCCCCCCCCCCTTCTAGCCCTCCTCCCTGGTTGTTCTGTGCCGGAAATGGGAGGGGGAGGCAATGTGTGTTGTGTGGTCGTGCGCCTTTCAGCACCATGGACAGATGCCATTGAAAAGCTTTCTTCTTCCTCTCGGTGTAGTGCAATGCACAATCAGAACTTTCACACTGTGCCTTGTAGAAGAACCCCTGAGTGTGTGTGTGTGTACAGGGGGTACTGGTTGTTGTTTTGTGATACCCTAGGGTGTGTTTGTGCTGCTTTCATATTTCTTTCCACCCCCCACCCTCTTTGAATGAATCGATCGAGCTTCCTTAGGAATGCAGCAGTTTTCAGCACTAAACTTAAGACAGCTCCTTTTCCTTTCGACCTCTCCTAATCCCCCATCCCTCATTTATCCTCATCTGTTGCCTCAGGTCCTTGATTTAAGCTTCTTCTCCTACTTCTGCTCGAGTTTGGAAACCTTGTCATGTTAATGAGGGTCTGTCAGCACTCTCAGTTTGATAGTGGAAGCTTCCATTTTGTGTGTGGAAAGGGGTGTTGGTTTTTTTCTTAACATGGAGAAAAGTCTGCAGAGTTTGAGATGGGGGATGGGGCCCCATTCATGCTGAACATTACCATTTTGATTGCTTTGATGCCATTTTCGGAGGGGGAGGGGATAAAATCCACCCCCCCCCCCCCCCTTTCCACCTTCTACTCACATAGAACACACAAAGATGTTTAATCACAGTACGCAATCAGAAATCAGATACTTTCCTATTTAGCAAAACAAATCTTTCACCGAAGGTTGTTAGACCTTTAATGGAGTACCAGGAGCAAGCTGTTGACTTCAGTTCCTATCAATGGTGCAGATTTTTTTTTCTACCGCAACAATGCAATGCTGGGTCCTCTCAGCCTGTTTATATTCCGCTTTACGAAGCACATCTGCAGTCATTTCTCCTGCATGGGGAAGAAGTATAGGCACCCTACTCATATGCCTAGAAGATCTCCTCCCCGACTCCATATTGATATACATGCATATATTGGTGTTTTACTCCTATATTATGATGAAATATGATTGGGGGGGTCAATATAGATTGGATTGTAGTCAGCTGGAGCAGTCCATCTTTTTATGCATTTCTACACACACAAGTCAATTCATGATCAACAATTGTAGAGTTTAAGAAGAGTTTATGCTTACAGTATGGAACACTGTTGGGAATAAATGACTGTATTATTAGGCCTTCATCTATTAGTTTGGAGTAGCTACGTGTGTCATGTCCTCTCCACCATAATGACTGCAGACCATCTCACATTCCACTCCAGATTTTTTTTTTGCTTCTTAAGTTTTTTTTTTTGCTGTCTTTTTTCACCTGCTAATATTATCTTGTGTCCGTCCGCCACCGTCGCCGCCATTATCTTTCTTAGTTTATAGAACTGCTTCATAAACTGTACTTTGAGCGAGTGATTTATCGTCACACATTATCATTCAGTTCATTGCTCCATTTTTTCCATTGCTCTATAAATCTCATTGGCCGAGGTCTAATAATCTGATGCGTGTTGTCATCCCATCCCGCTACTGACTTAATTCTTGTCACACAACATGCAGCCAGTTAAATATGGAGCTTGTTGAGGAAGGGCTGCAGCACTGTGGGGGGATTGAGACCACAGCTGCTTGTTTGCATTACATATTGCCTTGATGATATTACCTTGCCCTTTGTTTTTTTGAATCCATCGGCTTCTTGTGTTCGGTGAAGGAACTTATTTACGCAGTTGCGGTTTCTGCCGTCGCTTTTAACGATGATCGATGATGATAAAGTTTATAAAACATCTTTATTAGTCAATCCCATGATTCCTCCGCACATAGCGTCAGTGCCGGGTATTGTCCTAGCACAAGTTTGCCCTTTAGACCTTTCATCATTAATGGATGTTTATTGCCTTCTTACGGTTGTCAAGTGTCTCTCTTTTGTATACTGTGTATGCAATGGTGACAACGTATTGACTGTTTTATCAATGTCATTTCATTTTGTCCTGATGTTCATACACCTTCGCCAATGTGATATGTGAAGATGTGATTAGAGGTGATCTCCAGGCCATCACAAGCTGGCCATACACATGAAATAATTTAACCAAATGTGAAGACTGGACCAAAGTTGGGGTGCTGTCCAGATATAACATAAGGAAAATCTCCCTTCAATGATGTGATTCAAGGACTATCCATAGGTTATAAGGTGTCCTGTTAGTTACCGTCTATTGGTGCGTAGTATACCATAGAGAGCATAAATAGTACTGTCATATAGGGCAAAAATATCCATACCATACACTACTTAATTATTATTATTATATAGTGCCCAAATAATGCCATACAGTGCACAAATGTCCTTACTAGGCTTAATATAGGGTGATTATAGTAAATCATGTGGGCCATGGGAAGCTCCGTCTCTACTAAGCCCCGCCCCTCTTCTTCACACTTTAGAAACGTGTCGAAAAGCACCCAAAAAATCACATTAGGCACAAATATGACATTCTCCATAACTTTTGTCACTTTTTTGGCCTGTAATGCTTAGTAAATCTCTCCCCCATGTGTCCACATAACAATGCCATGCAATACCCACGGAAGTGCGGCACATCGTGTGCTGTCCGCATCTTTTGCTGCCCCATTGAAATCAATAGGTTCGCATCTGATCTGCAAAATTGCGGAATGGATTCGGACAGAGAAATATGGTTGTTTGAATGGGCTCTAAGGAAGGATGCAGCTGTCCATCTGTTGGCCCATGGACCAAGAGTGGGATTGTCATGGTGTGCGTTCTGTGTGCTCAAGTCATCAGAACCAGTGGTGAAGTGCCTTGTGTGACCATACTAGCCACATACCCCTAAAGTCGGCCTCGTGAATTTTTTTATCTTGAAGGATCAAATGAAGGGGAATCAGTTGCCATGTCAACGTGTCTATATCTCACCATGTATGGCCACCTCAAGGGTGGTGCTTTACTTGTAATACTAATACTGTACAAGAAGTGTGTGGAAACATGAATGTGTACGATGAAAATGTACAGATCTTTAAGTGATTGTGATACCAGTAACTCACAATGTCTACTGAGTCAAACAAAATGGCTGCTGCCAATAGCCATCTTTCACGGACATCTGATATATGATATATGTAATAATAAAATGGCTGACCTGATATCCATGTCTACAGTCTGATACGCTGCCACCTGTAGGCTGGAGCTTGTAGTTCTACAACGGCCTAAAAGGTTTTCCAGGACTGCTGAAAACTTTACTTCTGGCAGAAGATGTTTCTTTTGTTGGGAGGGCTTCTGTAATCCTGGTAATGTATGCACACGTATCATGGCTCTTAGCAAATCCAGAGGGATCAGAGATTTGACTGACTCTTACCATCTGCATACTTAGGCTATGCTGGATAATAGTATGGTAATTGGATGGGGTGTTTGTGCAGTGGCCTGTCAGGGAGGTGCAGAGGATGAGAGTAGTGATTGTGGTTGGTGGTACTAAGGCTACTTTCACACTAGTGTTTTGGTTTCCGTTTGTGAGATCCATTCAGGTCTCCCACAAGAGGTCCAAAACGGATCAGTTTTGCCCCAATGCATTCTGAATGGATAAAGGATCCACTCAGAATGCATCAGTTTGCCTCCGTTCCGCCTCCATTCCGCTCTGGAGGCGGACACCAAAACGTTTTGGTGTCTGCCTGACGATCCGTCCTGGCACACAATGTAAGTCAATGGGGACGGATCCGTTTTCACTGACACAATATGGCACAATAGAAAACTGATCCGTCTCCCGCTGACTTTCAATGGTGTTCAAGACGGATCCGTTTTGGCTATGTTAAAGATAATACAAACAGATCAGTTCTGAACAGATGCATGACGGATCCGCACCAAACGCGAGTGTGAAAGTTAGCCTAATGTTCAGTAGTCTGCATTGGCAACCTCCCCTCTGGCGTCCCCTGGGACCGTACATTGAATGGAGGGCCCACCCATTGCTTCCCTCGGGGCACACCCTAGTGTTGGAGCTTATGACTGGTGATAATTTGGGTTCTCCTGATGTTCGGTATTTGGCAGGATGGTGAAAGACTCAGTAACCAGGCCGGTTGATATCAATAAAAAGTCTTTCTTTACTTAAATGCAGAATAGGAGTAGTAGTACAGCTGGCAATTGCAATAGCAATGCACAATTCCAAGGCATATAACACACAGTAATCAGTCCCCAATAGCAGCGTATGGACAACAGCAATGATGAGGGTTGTAGTACTTCTTCTCTTAGTCCTTCTAAAGTCTCTCAACAGAACCTTAGGCAGGTAATAGAGTTCTTGTTAAATGCTTCTGCTTCTATCCACTATCTATCTATCATCTATCTATCTATATCTATCTATTATCTATCTATCATCTATCTATCTATATCTATCTATTATCTATCTATCATCTATCTATCCATCTATCTATCTATCATCTATATCTATCTATCTATCTATCTATCATCTATCTATCTATATCTATCTATCTATCTATCTATCTATATCTATGTATTATCTATCTATCTATCATCTATCTATCTATATCTATGTATTATCTATCTATCTATCTATCTATATCTATCTATTATCTATCTATTATCTATATATTATCTATCTATCTATCTATTATCTATCTATCTATATCTATGTATTATCTATCCTATCTATTCTAGAGGAGCGAGCGAGAGGAGCGAGGAGCGAGCGAGCGAGCGAGCGAAGATCGAGCGAGCTATGACGAGCGAGCTAGGAGCGAGCGAGCGCCTAGCGAGAGCGAGCTATCGAGCTAGAGCTATCTATCTAGCTATCTAGCTATCGATCTATCGAGCCCACGATCTATCCAGATCTATCTATCATCCACTATCTATCTATCTATCTATCTATCATCTATCTATCTTTATCTATCTCACTATCTACTATCTATCTCTATCTATCAAATCAAATCAAATCAGCTTTATTGGCAGGACTAAATACATTAGCATTGCCAAAGCAAGTGGTAAATAATTGGGTAGGGTTGGGGGTGGGGACACGTCCAGGGTGGGGGTATAGGAGTCCATGGTATATCAGGCTCCTCTCAGTCTATGGCAGGCAGTAATATATATCTATCTATCTATCTCATATCTATCTATCTATCTATCTATCTATCTATCCACTATCTATCCATCTATCTATCTATCTATCTATCTATCTATCCACTATCTATCTATCTATCTATCTATCTCATATCTATCTATCTATCTATCTATCTATCCACTATCTATCTATCTATCTATCTATCTATCTATCTATCTATCTATCTCATATCTATCTATCTATCTATCTATCTATCTATCTATCCACTATCTATCTATCTATCTATCTATCCATCTATCTCTGCAAGCCTATGGAAACAAACTTAAAATAGTTTAATTAACAATGCAGTGAGATAAAATACCGATCATTACTCACCTCACAGATCTCACACAGGAAATGTCTTGGACTGGCCACTCAGCCGATCGCTGGCTGCAGTAGTGAACCACCTCGGTCAGTGATCGGCTGAGCAGACCGTCCAAGCAATTTCTTTTGTGTCGAGCCTGAGAACAGGAAGCGGATAGGACTATGGTCAAATTGCGGCCTCAGGGTGAGGTAAGTAATGATGATTCCATCAGAAACCCCTTTAAGATGAGTTGAGTATGTCAAATGCAATTATGTTGCATTAGCAAATTAAGTTCTGCTACTTCTCCATATGTTTAGAATTACACATATGTTAAATGGCATTCCTTTTTTTTCTCATTCTGTAGTATTTTTGGATTCTTCTTGTGCTTCACAAAAGTTCTCAAGGAGTAACATTTGTAGTGCAAGGAATAATATTATCAGCGCCCCGTATTATACCGCAATGCTATGAGACGTGGATAGTAAAGTATGTTAGAAAATCCAATGAGAAGGAGTAGAGACAGCTCCATCCTCTGTCACCAGACACCAGAAAATGCAGTTAGCGTGTCAGGAAAAAAGTTATATGATAGCAGTGCACACCTCCCACCCCTCAACCCAGTCCTCTGGGATTACTATGGCTTTTAATAGATAGGTTCATGTAGTTGCTTATCCATCCTGACCTTGTCACCTTGGTCTTTTTCCATCCTGTATGTAGCACTTCCTGTTGCTGCACCCAACCAAACCCATGATGCACTTCTCCTTTCTCTGCCACAGCCCCCTAACACCCAGCTAGGTTACAGCTCCTCCCACCCATCTAGTTACATAGACACTCCTCCCCTATCACTGCCCCTAACAACACCCAGCTAGGTTACAGCTCCTCCCACCCAGCTAGTTACATAGACACTCCTCCCCTATCACTGCCCCTAACAACGCCCAGCTAGGTTACAGCTCCTCCCACCCAGCTAGTTACATAGACACTCCTCCCCTATCACTGCCCCTAACAACACCCAGCTAGGTTACAGCTCCTCCCACCCAGCTAGTTACATAGACACTCCTCCCCTATCACTGCCCCTAACAACACCCAGCTAGGTTACAGCTCCTCCCACCCAGCTAGTTACATAGACACTCCTCCCCTATCACTGCCCATGTTGATGCTTTGACACATCCATGAAAATAACAAAGAGCTGCATGGACATGGTCATGTGACGGGAAAAGAAATACATTACAAAATTACAGCTGCCTTCCTAATTGATTATTTTAAACTTTTTAAAGGATGCTGAAGCAAACAGGAAAACCCCTTTAAGCCCCAAGTAACTACACTTAATGAACTCAACTGCTGCAATTATCTCTGCCTAAGGCCTCATGCACACGACCGTGGTGTGTTTTGCGGTCCGCAAATCCGCAAAACAGGGATGGCGTCCGTGCGCGTTCCGCAATTTGCTTGTTTCTTGGGGTTTTAATAAGATGGTACGTGTTGATTTTGGTTTTATCGCAATTTGGAGACTTGTGTTGATAACTTGTTTCTTGGGGTTTTCATAAGATGGTATGTCTGTAGATGTATACATAAAAGAAAGTATGTAAAAAACGAAGTATTCTAACTTATTATGTCTTTGATGTATTATATGAGAGGTTCTAGTGCTACTAAATCACAATGGATATTTGAAAATGTCTGTTATTGATTCAGCTATGGTAGGCCTCAGGAACAGTATGGACCCGAACAAAGTCCATAGGAAACGGGAGAGGTGGGGTTTTGGGAATAAGCCAGAGGATTTTTATTAGGACATACCTGTAATTAAAATATAACATTTATTGAAAAGTGATCTCTGGGTCTGCTGCTTTTTTACAAATATTAACTTTTTTACTTTTATATAAATGCTGCTTGTTCAGATAATGGACCTTCTTGGATACAATGAAGTTGCTTGGCCCAGATTCAAAATCACCACCGGCAGGAGCCACGTATAGTACTGCTTTGCTCCTACATGGCAGAAGAGTCACTAGGCCACCTCAAATTCCAGAGCTACTTGTCTCTTTTGGTTACACCTCTGTACATCTTGGCATACAGAATCAATGGGGGAGATTTATCAAACTGGTGTAAAGGAAAACAGGCTTAGTTGCCCATAGCAACCAATAGGATTCCACATTTCATTTTTCACAGCTCCTTTATAAAATGAAAGGTGGAATCTGATTGGTTGCTATGGGCAACTAAGCCAGTTCTACTTTACACCAGTTTGATAAATCTCCCCAATGTACCTACCTTGTCCAGGATGTTTCTGTGCACCAGCAAGTTCATAACTTCTGACCCATGTAGCCTTCTTGAATACAGTATATACCTATAGTCTGTTATGTCTTCTCCACATTGACCACTCAAGACCATTTACATTATTTGACCAGGTCGCTCTGTTTCTTTGATGCCATTGATGCCAGGCTTCTGTGGTGAGAAGGGAGCAGAGGTGCTGTTGAAATTCCCAATACTTGTGTATAATTGTAATGTGAAGCACCCTTAAGTGTTTGAGGACTCCATTTGACGCCGTTATAAACCATCATGTTGCTAATCAGCATTGTGCATCTCCTCTCCTCTTCTATCGCCAACACACCATTAAATAGAAAAGGGAGAACAGAGATAACACACAGAGATAGGCCGATTACAACAGGTATCATTAGCATGTATGGTTGCAGTGCTTGTAGGGGTTGTCACCAAGAAATGTCACATAAATCTGCCCTGATCTACAGAGTTCCAGTCCCACCCTGTCCCATGTTATACCATGCTGAAAAATTAGTCATGAACCAGGAAGCTCAGGATGAAAGGAGCTAGAGGTTTCTCCCATATCAGTTGTTGCTGCATCGCATGATAGTATAAAAAGAGAAAGTGAATAAAAAAAAAATGAAGATAATTTTCTAATATAATAAATGAAGTCTGATGGAAAAGCATGGGTGACGCATCCTCGTCATGGTTCTTCATGTTAAATCACAAACTTCCGAGGTGCTGAGTAACTTATTACTGCCACATACTGTATGTATCTCTGTTCTAAGGCTACATTCACATGATGAATGAAAAAAGAAAATGGCCATTAAAAACCGATACACTATTCATGGCCATTTTGCATCAGCGCATGCATCCATTTTCTGGTGCAGATGCCTTTTAATGGCCAATTTGCATACATTTTGCATTCGTTTTTAATGCCCGATAAAAACGGGCATTAAAAAATGGATCTAAGGCCTCTTTCACACGACCGTTTTTTTTCTTCTGTTTACGGGCTGTTATTTGCGTTCCGTATACGGAACCATTCATGTCAATGGTTCCACAAAAAAAACTGAATGTACTCCGTATGCATTCCGTTTCCGTATTTCAGTTTTTCCGTTCCGTTGAAAGATAGACCATGTCCTATTATTGTGCGCAAATCACGTTCCGTGGCTCCATTCAAGTCAATAAGTCCGCAAAAAAAGGAACACAGAAATGCATCCGTATGTCTTCCGTATCCGTTCAGTTTTTTGCGCAACCATCTATTGAAAATGTTATGCCCAGCCCAATTTTTTCTATGTAATTACTGTCATACGGAAAAACAGAACGAAAAAACAGAACAGAACCTAAATGGAAACACAACGGAAGCAAAAAACGGAACAACGGATCGGGAAAAAACGGCCTGCAAAACACTGGAAAAGACATACGGTCGTGTGAAAGAGGCCTAATTCATAGAACTGCAGTGCCCTCTGTGTATTTCATGCCCCCCACAGTTACCTCTGCACATTACATGGCCCCATAGTACCCTCAGTATTAATAATGGCCCCATAGTACCTCCCATGATGAATAATTGCCCACATAGTGCCCCCTCAGTATATACATATTTATGCCCCATTGTGCGCCCATTATAAATACCCCCCCCCCCCCCCCCCAGCCCTGGTAGTATCAGCAGATCCATTAAGAGGAAAAAAAAAAAATATATATATATATATATATACACTCACTTCTCATGACGTTACATCATGTGAATAACCCCATAAACTTCAAATGGTAATAAAAGTAATTGTGATGGCCGTTACACGAGCATTTTTCCTGTTCATGTGAGTGTAGCCTAAGTTGATAACTTTTGCACAGCGGTCACGTCCCTCTTACAACATGGTCATTTTGTCTAGTACTAAGATGCAAATCTATCCTAATATTTAGCAGAATATTACCCCCCATCATTCCAAGTTTCTCCACATGGCTTGAAGTTCCTGGGTCCCAATAGGAAATATGCAGTAGGGCCCCCCACTACCATGTGCAATTTATAATACTGATATCTTATTAATGTGGCAAAGAGGCCTTTAGGCTCCTTCAGGCACTAGAACTCTGCATCCCTCTGTATTTAGTGCATCTGTAATTCCTCTGCCCAATTCCTGTGGAGATTTCCATAAAGGCCATGAAGCTCCTGGACTCATGTGTCATAAATCCCTTCCACTGTAGAGCTGCTCAGCATGAGTGACATGATCTTGTGCAGCAAAACATGACGCGGGGCAGACTTATCAAAGTGCCATGAATAGAAAAAGTAGTGTAATAGCCGACAGAAAACTAATACTGAGTAATGGGCTGAGGAGGCCCCTGACCGAAACACGAAGGGCATGAAGAATATTAATAGCATAATACTGGTTAAGTAGTAGTAACATACTTTACTTTAATAATATCATTATATAGTGTAATAAAGTACTTTACAATGCCGTTATACAATCCTCAAATAATACTGCCATACATTGAACATATAAAGTGCTCAAATAGCAGTATAATACCGTATACTGCCCGCATAATACTACCCAAAAGACATCAGATAAAGTTGCCATTCACTGCTTGCATAATTCTGAAATACACATAGCCCCAAAATAATAGCACAATGGCATTGCCATACAAAGCCCATCCAATACTGCCACATAGAACTCAGATATTAGTATGGGTTTCCGTATTTTGCAGATCTTTTGTTAGCGGAATGAAATAGGGACAAGGCTGTGTACACGAAGCACATATACACGTGTACACAAAGCATTAAAGATTTGTACTAAATATAGATCTCTGATACAAATGTCCCAAAATAGTTTATTTGGGGGTCACTCAATATCCTGGAAATACCAGGACATACATTTGTATTATAATTTGTTACAAAACCAGCTATGTAACAACCAAGATAGTTGCCTCATTGAATGTCACCCAGTTTTCCTATAACATACAGACACATCTGTCTAAGTATACCCTCCTAATAGTACACTAGACATTCCTAAGAGCCACAATCTAGAGGCAGAATGGAGCAAGACCATAGCTGGGTGGATTGGATCCAGGTCAATGGGAAAGCTATATTAAAGGGCATCTGTCAGTAGATTTGTATCTATGACACTGGCTGGCCTATTACATGTGCGCTTGGCAGCTGAAGGCATCTATGTTGGTCCCATGTTCCTATGTGCCCATATTGCTGAGAAAAAGGAAGTTTTATTATATGCAAATGAGCCTCTAGGAGCAACGGGGGCGTTGCCATTACACTTAGAGGCTCTGATCTCTCTGCAACTGCTGCGCCCTCTGTGCTTTGATTGACAAGGCCAGGCACTATGAAAGTGGAGAGGGTCTGGCAATTGCAGAGAGAGCAGAGCCTCTACATGTCACCCAGCTTTTCCAGTTCAAGTAATAACGGCTACATAGGATTAATAGAACTGCTCCTATGGAAAACTGCATCAGTCCTGGAGTACCCCTTTAAGGTAGTAACTTGACTTTTGGGTGTGATTAACAACTCTATACGGTCTTGGAGAACCTTTATATAGAGCCATATTTCAGCATTAGGCCTCATGCACACGACCGTTTTTGTGGTCCGCATCCGGACCCATTCACTTCAATGGGGCCGCAAAAGATGCGGACAGCACTCCGTGTGCTGTCCGCATTCGTTGCACCGTTCCGTGGCCCCGCAAAAAAAAATATAGCATGTCCTATTCTTGTCCGTTTTGCGGACAAGAATAGGCATTTCTACAAAGGACCGCCTGTTCCGCAAATTGCAAAAGGCACCCGGGCAGCTTCCGTTGTTTGCGGATCCACGGTTTGCGGACCGCAAAAAAACGGAACGGTCATGTGCATGAGGCCTTACATGTGCCATTCGGGAGTCCAGGAAAGCTTGGTGACAAGTGGAGCTGCAGAAATTGCGTTGGTGGGCACCCAGCATTACAAGTTATGGTTGAACAGAAGATAAATCTTACAACTGTTACTGTGGTAAACTGCTTCAGTCCTGATTCGGGGGTCTTGAAAAGCTGACAGTTCCCATGAAATCTTTATTGGTTGTCACCTACCGTTCCAAGCATCAGAAATGTAGCACAATTTTCTTCCTAATTTGCTAACTTTTTCTCAGGTAACATTGCTTACAGCAGCTGGATCTCTGCAAGGAGAACCAGTACCTTCCAAGTTCCAGAAATAAATGAGTAAAATGGATTTCCTTAAACTGCTACTTCAGAAATCTGCCTCGGTGCTGGAGTTCCCCTTTAAGGCAGTACCCTCCTCGCCTAGGCTTGCTTCTGTAACCCGTTTCATAGTGATGCTCACAGGCACTGGTTAATAGTGCATGACGCTGCACCTGGCTGCTAGGGTCTTGGGTTGCCTACAGCAAGGGCTTCACTGAGAGATGACTATGAGCTACAACGCTCGGCACCAGCCCCAGCAGATCAATCACCACACAGCACCAATATTGCCACACATCGCTGTGCTCATAGCGACAGATTGTACAGTAATCTTACAAGAAAAAAAGTACATCTACTATAAACCTGGGCAGTAAAGAAATGGTTAAGAGTGGCCTTTACAGCAAAGACATGGTGGCATAGTAGTCCTGTGGTAAGTGGCAGGACCCCTGTTCTTCCAAGACATGAGAATCCCACCTATCACATGGGCTTTACACTGCCTAAACAACGCACATGATACCACCATATAATGCCCAAACAACAACATAATACGGTATATAGTACCCATATAATAGCGCAATTCAACCACCACACAATACCACCATAGTGTTGAGTAGTCCTGGGTCGTTTGAGCTTGGTAAATGGCTGTCCTGGGCAATTAGCTCAGGTTTTCCCCAAAAGGGGATAGGATCCAACAGGGCGAGGCCCTCCAAGGGCCCGTAGTGCCACATGGTCTGCCTTCCACAGATGACATGTACGTTCAGTCCTATCCTCTTCATGTCTTTCTGCCCATTGCTCAGCTGTTATCTTAGCATTAGCCTGCTGTTTGTAATGCATACACTATGAGGATGCTTACTCTGATATGACCTACTTCATTATTTTTGATTATGTCTGTGTTTTGGAGCAGTAATATTGCTGACGCCACTTACGGCTAAATACGACCTCTTTAGCCCGCTGAAATATAATATGCACAGATTTTGCACACTCATCACTTTGGGCCATGTAATGTATATTCACTTACGTCTGCCGTGCCAGGCCAAATTCTGCAGCTTGCGGTGCACATAGTGTTCACATGGCGGTGCACATGGCGTTCCTCTAGTAAGCCTCTAGAAGATGCAGCTCATGTTTGGCCTGTTGATTCAATCTTAAAGGGGTTTTCCGGTTTGCATCAATATCCTTTAAAATAAACATTTACGGAGGTAGCTGTAATTTTGTAATGTATTTCTTTCTCCTTTATTGCTCTTGTGTTCTGGACCATGGTCACATGACCATGTCCATGCACCTCTTTCCTGTGATGTTATGTCCATGGGCGTGTCAAAGCAGCAACTCTGGCAGTGATAGGGGAGGAGTGTCTATGTAACTAGCTGGGTGGGAGGAGCTATAAACTAGCTGGGCGTTGTTAGGGGCAGTGATAGTGGAGGAGTGTCTATGTAAATAGCTGGGTGGGAGGAGCTAGCTGGGCGTTGTTAGGGAGAAAGGAGAAGTGCATCATGGGTTTGGTTGGGTGCAGCAACAGGAAGTGCTACATACAGGATGGAAACAAACCAGAGGGATTGGTTTACATGGAGAAAACGGGTCAGGAGAGTCCAAATTGAGAAAAGAAAAGCATGGGGAGATGTACGGCACATGAGGTAAGCAACTACATGGGCATATCTGTTAAAATCCATAGTAATCCTGGAGAAGCTCTTGGTCACTTATTTGACACTTATACTATATTTTATTTGCTTTGCATGCAGGGAATTGCATCCTCTATTGAAAGCAAAAAAATATGGTTCCCATTCTCTTGGCATGTGCAATCCCTTCTCTGGCAGAGACATGCAGGGAAGCAGCTGCCTGGCATTGAGCATAACTAATAGACTCAACAGATTTTAGTCTCTAGTTGGATTCCTTTTAGTTTGTCCCAGAGGGCCATGTCCCTCACTCCCAAGGGTTCCTTAATTATATTGTAAAGAACCCAAAGTCATGAAAATACTTAGATAGCAGTTCCCAGATGTATAACATTTATCAGAACTGCTCCCTTGGCAAATGGGAATAGTTGTATTGTAAGGCAGGGAGATTCCAAATTCAGATGTCCTATTTTCACTCTGGTTCCTAAATGGTTTGTATGAGATTAGAAAACATAGCTATTGTCTTTCAGAAACAGCGCCACTCTTGTCCTAGGGCAAAGTGTGGTATTGCAGATCAGCCCCATTCACTGTAATACCAGACATAGGCATAGAGGCAAACCTGTATGTCTCTGTACAGTGAAGGGGGGCAGGAGGGGTACTCTTTCTAGACTGACTACTAGATGAGCCGCGATAGGTAAGAGGAGGATCCCTGCATTACAGGGTGACAGAATAATTAGCCCCACCGCAGTAAGGGCTCAAGCACATGAACGTATTTTCTTTCTGTGCCCGTTCCGTATTTTTTTTTTTTCATTTCAATGGGGTCCGTATGTTTCCATATATCCGTATGTCTGTTCCGCAAAAAATTTTAATATGTCCTTTTATTGTCCACATTACGGACAGGGATAGGGCTGTTCTATTAAGGGCCAGCTGTTCGGTTCCGCAAAATACACGAATGCACACGGACGGCATCCATATTTTTTATAGATTCGTGGTTTGCCGACCGCAAAATACATACAGTGGTGTTTTTGAAAACTTCCTGAAAACCTCCTACTCCATGTGTTAGCTGAAAGTCTATGAGAATTTTGAAACACAGTACGAAAATGCCTTTTTTGATGCCCAATTGTGTTGTCATTTTTCAGGCATTTTTACATACCCTTTTCTATATGGAAAAAAAACAAACCCTTAAAGGAATGCATTTCACACGTGTGACGAAAAAAGGTCACAAAAAAGCAATGACACAAAAAAAATCCTTGAATTTTCTGTCATTTTATTTTGCAGCAAAAAAAAAGTATAGGCCACAATATCTGAGTGGCGAGGGTCTGACAACCCATACCCCCTGCTTTTCAGTTGTTCTGCCATCAATAGTAAAATCCTGGACCACCCCTTTAATAGGTCTGGTCTGATGATGGTAGATGTTAGACTGCTTCCAGCTACTTCCTGTTCCAGAAACTGAAGTCAAGAGGTGCTAGTAGTGTACATCTGTTTATCATATGGTGTCTTTGCGATTAAGGGGTCTAGAAAAAAAACACCACAAAATCCACAGTTGTTGAGGTTATCCCCTTAAATCACCTTACAAATTCCTAATGTCTCATTCACAAAAATGACACATTTGGCCCTCATAGGTGTACAAACAATACAACATATACATGAAATAAAAGCTGCCCATAGGCAATGTGTTAACCTGGCTCAGGTATAACTATGGTAGCTGGAAAGGGCCCATGAATGATCCTTACTGTCCGTGGACCCAGACCTCTATCATTTTACCCCACTCATCCACTAAAATACAGAACCAGCATTTTTTTTTATATCAGACCATCTTGGGAGTAATAGTTTTGCAACAGCTGGAGGGCTATAAATTTAAGTCCACAGCCCTAGATTAAAGAAGCACTCCAACAAAAAAATGTATTCTCTGACTTTTTAGAAAAGTTCATGATTTAAACTGTAGTGAAGGTAATCTTCTTACCAGTGACTGTATTTGTGAGTTATAACCTCCCTACTGACTCTCAGCTGTGTCATGTGACCAACTCTCTGATCTCTAATTGACACAGGACAGGAAGTCAATTACTTCTCTATTAATTTCTATGAGGCTGACATTGGAATACATGGAGAACCTGGCTTCCTGTGTACATATAAGATGATGCGTTATTTGGAGAGTCAGAGTGTTTGTCACATGACGCAGCTGACAAACAGAAGGGAGGTTATATTAAAAAAATATATATTAGGGTCCCACAGTTTTTTTTAGCATTTTTTCAGGCCAGAAAAAACTCCTCAAAAACACCTGACTTATTCAGTGTTTTTTGTACTGCTCATATACGGTAATGTGTTTTAGCACCTGGCATTCTGCACATTTTTTGCATGCCTGACATTTTTAATGGTGTTTTTTAGCTTAATGTATGTGCCCCCTTTGATATAGGTCTATAGACAATGCTAGGCAATGGGGGAAAAT
This sequence comes from Bufo gargarizans, assembly GCF_014858855.1. Taxonomy (NCBI): domain Eukaryota; kingdom Metazoa; phylum Chordata; class Amphibia; order Anura; family Bufonidae; genus Bufo; species Bufo gargarizans. The sequence continues at coordinate 473,897,776 of NC_058081.1, read as the reverse complement.
ATTCCAGACCCAGAGCATGCTGTGATTCCTTTTGAAAAAAGATTTAAAAAAAAGACTATTTTCCCTTCTATGCATCTTGAGCAGGTGTTTTTTTTTGCCTAAAAAAGTGGCAAAATATTCCAGCAAAAAGCACAACAAAAATGTAAAACTCCAATAAAAACTACGTGAGAACCCACCCTTAGGGCTCATGCACATGACCATATGTATTTTGCAGTCTGCAAAACACGGATCCGCAAAAAAAACTGATAACATCTTTGTGACATCCGAGTTACATCCGGGTTTTTTGCGGATCCATTGTAACAATGCCTTTCCTTGTCCGCAAAACGGACAAGAATAGGACATGTCCAATTTTTGGGGGCAGAATGGACTTGCAGACATACGGACACGGAATGCACGTGTTTTTGTGGTTCTGGTTCTGCATATGGGCCGCAAAAAAAAAATACTGAATGGACACGGACAAAAAAATAAGTTAGTGTGCATGAGCCCTTAACCTTATTTTACCAGCACAAAACTCTCACTGCGCAAAACTCACACATCTCTCCTCCGCTTCCTGCTGCACATAAGCGTGGTCACTTCAGTGGAAGAGTTCATGTTCTTTTCTCAATGGCAGGTCATACGTTAGAATCCTTGACTTTAATGAATGGACTATGAAACGGGACTAAAGGACCATCTCAGGAATGTGCCTGATGTATTCCTGCAGGAAGCCATCACTAACAAGCTGTCCTGTTACATATTTAGCAGCCAATTTAGCATTTAAGAAAAAGTAAGTGAACCCTCTCCATAGGGCACTTTCTCTCCAAACGAAGATCCCAATATCTAGTCTTTAGTTTCTCTATGTCTGGCAGCTTTGTCGAAAATGTCCTTTAATGAACTTCTCTAACAGCTTGTAGCTTAGCAACACGTATTATTACATTGCAGATCAGGAGAAACCGTTTGCAGATGGAGTTACACATAGTAATTTATTCACCTTCTTTATTTATTTTTATTTTTTTATAGACCTTTTCTCCGTCCTCCCCTCTTAAGAATATACTCCTCAACGACTTAAGTTGAATGTTCAGCGTGAGAGTTCAAGATACCTGGTTAGACTACCATTTTGGCACTGTGATGTTTCTATGCATAGTACCATAGAAATAGCTTGAAAAGAACATTCGCAATACGGCCCAAAGTTGTGGCACTGCTCATTTTAGGTGCACTTATTGTTCGGATGTGGCCAAAAGAACGACTTTTTCTGACATCCTTGATATTTTCTGGTTTTATACTAGATTGTGTCTATCTTTTAGATACATTTATGAAGCTGAAATCCATGATTGTGGAGCATAAAAGTGGTGCACATTAGACCAACAAGGGGTTTTCTGGGAGTTCAATTTTGATGGCTTTTCCTCAGGATAGCTCATCAATATCTAAATCGGTGGGGGGCCGACTCCCAATACCCCTGCCGATTAACTGCTTGAAGAGGCCACGGCTTCTTCCTAGGCCATTGATGTGACGTTAAATGACACTTGTTTGTATTCACTATCCTCACGTTAGGTCATCAAAATCTGATCGGTGGAGGTCCAACTCCTGGAACCCCTGCTGATTAGCTCTTTGAAGAGGCCGTTGCTTCTTCCTAGGGCATTGATGTGACGTTCAATGACACTTGTTTGTATGGACTATCCTCATGATAGGTCATCAAAATCTGATCGGCGGAGGTCCGACTCCTGGAACCCCTGCTGATTAGCTGTTTGAAGAGGCCATGGCTTCTACCTAGGCCATTAATGTGACGTTCAATGACACTTGTTTGTATGGACTATCCTCATGATAGGTCATGTCATCAAAATCTGATTGATGGAGGTCTGACTTCAGGCACCCCTGTCGATTAGCTGTTTGAAGAGGCTGTGGCTTTGTCCTAGGCTATTGATGTCATGTTCATTGGTCACATAAACTATTTGCAGCTCAGTTCCTTTTAAATGAATGGACCTGGACTGCTATACCAGGCATAGCCTCTAAATAATGTACAGCGGTGTGCTGTGAGGAGGCCGTAGCGCTCACCAGGGCACCGCAGCCTCTTCAAATAGCTGATCGACAGAGATGCCTGAAGTCAGCCCTCCACCAATCAGATTTTGATGACCTATCATGAGGATAGTCCATACAAACAAGTGTCATTGAATGTCACATTAATGGCCTAGGAAGAAGCCATGGCCTCTTCAAACAGCTAATTAGCAGGAGTTCCAGGAGTCGGACCTCCACCGATCAGATTTTGATGACCTATCATGACTATAGTCGATACAAACAAGTGCCCAACAGCACTCACCCAAATGCAGACTATTCCTGCAGGATCCACATCTAAGGGTACAGCTACAAGGCAACACTGGTCGCGCAACAGGATTAGAGGGGCATCGAAGTGTGGTGGTGATCCCATAGAAATGGGTCAGGGGTTGCAGTCGAGGCACACGTATGACTCGCACTGCAACCTCACTGATTTCTATGGGATCATTGCTAAACTGTGATGCCCGTGCAATCCTGCGCATGACAGTTGTCACACGGCAAGTGTCCCCATGTAGCCATACCGAAAAGATCCAGGAATCCCCACACCCCACTCTCATAGGCAAAATAATGTGACAGCATTCAGTAGCATAAAAAACTCTTTCTTATGGAATATCCTAAACACAAAGATGCAATGTTTCAACCCCTACAGGTCTTGATGGTTGACCTCTAGGGGTCTGAAAGTTACATCTTTATGTTTTGGATATGCCTCAATAAAGAAAAGGTTTTTATATACTACTGGATGCTGTCACATCGGGAGGACAGGTCATCAATACTGTACTTCTGAAAAAACCCTTTAAAGTTTTTGATGGTTAGAATTTTGATACAGATTTTCAATGTGAGCTAAGCCTACAAATTTTACACTGTCTACAAATTAGTCCGGATTAATTATTCCAGGCTGATAAAATTTTTTAGATATCATAGCAGAAATTTGACCTCTGTTTTTTATACGGAGCCCCAAATTTCTTACATAGTGTAAAAGATTAAATTCTGGATGTCACCACTAGATGGAGCTTACTGAACACTGCTTATACATTGACTAAAACAGTATACACTACACTCCTAAGCTCCCTCTACTGGTGGCTATAGGCAGACAGAATTGTGTCCTTTACATCTATGTCTGTGTAGAGGATTTGGTGCTCTGTATTATTAAAATGATGGGCATAACAACTTAAGGGCATCCAAGCTCCACATCGGTAATAGAGTCCATAACATTCCCATCTCTAAGGTTTTTGGAGACCAGATGTTGCGTATGACACATGTTTATTTGTAACATTGGTCTCTTCACACCTCTTCTTCCTCTGGTGTCTAATTGCGGCCATGACAGGTATGAATGACTCTGGAGGTCTATATAACCTTCATCACCCCACGAAACTGGTAAAATGATTCAGCAATATGGACTTTATTGACCTTTGGTCTCTGCCCTTTAAGATGACCTTATAAAGCTAGGTTCCCATAATGTCGTCCTATGAGGGGTTTCTGTCTGCTATGGCTTCATACTGAAACTGTTGCCAGGTCTGGTCCTTCAAAACTGGAGCATCTTTATGGTTGTCATTGTGCCCACAATAATGTCCTCAAGTGCCACAAGGAGGATGGGGTTATTGAGTGGATGGGATAGTAATGAGTTCCATATCTTGCAATAACGACTATCCCACCTCCTTTAAGGAAATCCCTAGATATTCTGCAGTTTACATCTATATAAAATACCTAAGATATTTGCATACTCCTTACTTGACTTATTTCAGGCTGATCTACGTCACATGTTTCTTCTCTATTCAGGTCTAAAGCTAACTTTAGAATTCCTGCATTGTGGGGTGACAGTGTATGATTAATAGTTGCTAAGTTGTCACATGGCATCCAACTGAGTGCATATAAACCGCATACAGAAATAAACCAGCAGAATGTGTACTTTGGATGTGAGTGGAGAAGAAACCAATATATAGTTAAGAATCAGTAAAAAAAAAAGTAAGAGTCTTGGTTGGATTGTAGTGTATGATACTATATAGTGTACTTTACTGTGTTTGGTGTGATTGGAGTTAGTGGCATTAATTGTATTATTTTCTCTCCAGCAGCACAATTCCTTTATTCAGAAGAAGCAAGGCTGAGTTTGTCATTTGGGGCAGGTCATTCTGGGTGGGTCTTCTGTGATGCAGGACTGCAGGCAAAACTATTGCATTATGTGAACCCATAACAAACAAAGTCAGCTCTGCTGCATCTGCATGTCAGTGCTGTTCTCTCACACTACCACTAATAGACTGCTTGGCAGTGGTGTTATTTTTGCAGCACATGGATAATAGTAGATGTGCTGTGTGTCTGCTCGGCGCCAGGAGATGGCAGGGTTGATCCAGTATTGGAGAATCGTATATATGGGAGGTCCAGGCTGAGCTGTAAGTCTTCACTCCTCTGCTGACTCTCCGCTCACATTCACTCCAGCCTGGGATAAATACTGCAGGATGATTTGGGACATAATAGACTCTCATTTCCTTCTAAATATGAGTTTTTAGGGGTCTATAAAGCCTTCCGAGCAGGCCTAACGTTTTATAGTGTTGTAAACATGTTCTGTGTTTTCCGGTATTTCTGAGATTGTCGCATGCAGTGGTTCTCAGTATCTGTGGAGGTATCTGTGCACACATAACATACCGGTGGTACTATGACCTGTACCAAGTGACAAAGTCAGCTCTTCTACATATTATCTATCTATCTATCTCATATCTATCTATCTATCTCATGTCTATCTATTGTCTATCTATCTATCTATTGTCTATCTATCTATCTATCTATCTAATATCTATCGATCTATCTATCTGTCTATTATCTATCTATCTATCTATCTATCTATCTATCTATTGTCTATCTATCTATCTATCTTATATCTATCTATCTATCTATAACATAGTACATAAGGCCAAAAAAAGACATTTGTCCATCCAGCTCGGCCTGTCATCCTGCAAGTTGATCCAGAGGAAGGCAAAAAGAAATACTGTGAGGTAGAAGCCAATTTTCCCCACTATCTATCTATTATCTATCTATCTATCTATCTATCTATCTATCCACTATCTATCTATCTATCTATCTATCTATCTATCTATCTAATCTTCCTACTTGCCTATCTATCTTGCAGTCATACATAATTTATTCAATGAACTGTCAGTGAATTGTGCAAAATATTGATATTAAATAGATCATCACCCTTCATCCCCTTTTTGTTATAACTATCTTTCTCTGTCTATCTAAATCTTGCTATTATACATAATTTATTATATGAACTTTCAATGCATCATTTGAGATACTGGATATTAAATAGTTATACTTTATCCATTTTCTGCTTTAAATATTTCATATCTTCTCATATCTGTCTCTCATTTCTATGTTGCTATCTATCTATCTTCTATCTATCTATCTATCTATCTATCTATCTATCTAACTATCTATCTATCATCTATCTTCTATCTATCTTATATCTAGCTATTATCTATCTTTCTATTTATCTCATATCTATCTATATAACAATATTTAAATTATTTAATCTATAATATTAATTTAATCATATTCATCGTGCCATTTGATGTATTTTATCCTTCAGAGTGTCGATCACTCTGTGTTAATATGCGATACTGGACCCTGACACAATTGATGACTTTGGCTAGTTACAAATCATTGCTTTGTGTGAAGAAAGATGGTTGCCAGAGGATATTATCAGGGGGAATGTCATGCCCGTCCCCTTTCTGTTTGCACCATCCCACTTCAAATTCTAATTGGGGGATAGTCAGAGAAGGAACAGCTGGCTGGTAATACAATGGTCTTAAGGAGGGGGCAGCAAACATTCTGGCAGATGGACCTTGGCTCCCAATTATCTAACTCTAGAAAAAGCAAGAAACAACACAGTTCACAGTAAGTTCTACTCATCTCATCCTCCCAGCTCCAGTTCTATACTGGGAGTTGTGTGGCCGCTGGTTGTTGGGTATCAGCATAAATAGACATACTGTATATGCCACACAAGAGGCTGGGAAAGCAGGGTGACAACCCAGGTTGTCAGCCATCTAGGTTTTAAAGTCATTGTGTAACCATAGGCCTAACTATGCAGTTTAAAAGTTGTATCTCTTACTGATGTAGGAGGTAATGAGGATATACGAATGTTGCTGAGATGAGTTCCTCATTTAGCACAACTGCATTATCAACAATATCATCTATGTTAGTTCTTTGTAAACCAAGCTTAATCATTGTATAATGAAAAGGTCTACAATGTTCTAATACTGTATAATTTGTGTTTCACCATTTTCAAGATCTTTGCTTGCTGTGAATGAATCAGAACATTGAAAGTTAGCTCTGCTACATATATATGCACAAGACTTAGATTTGCCCTTTATATCACTATTTTAATTCTGCTTTCCAGTTTGGTTTTCCTCCCCCATCTGTCTTGATTTGGTCTCATGCTTCTTGTCCTTCTCCCCTGGGGCCTGAGTTGATGCTCCATGGTCTTTTATGTAGATCAGCTTCCTTAGCCTCAAGTGAATGGGAGCTGAGATGTAGTAACTACACTTTGAATGGAGCTGTGCTTCCATCTCTGTTCCAAGTGATAGTTCTGGGTGGAGGTAACAGCTGACCAGCTGGTGTGCCAAGTGTCTGATCCCACTGATTGGATATTGATGACCTATCTTGTGGATACGTCAGCAATATTGAGAGCCCAGAGAACAACTTTAAGATATTGCTTTAACTATTGATTTGATAGATCTGGCCATATTGGTTAAGGATGTGTAGTTATGATGGGATCAGATTACAGTTTGGATCTACTAAAGTTCCTCAAGACCTAGGGGCTTTAAACAGTGACTACTATATGCTGTCCATATAGGGTCTAACTAGTTGGAGATAGGAACTCCCCCAATAAAGCAAGTTATTGTCCTTGTCACCATATGTACATTTGGCAAAGTACTCTAATGGGAACCCTATCAATGAGCTATCAACTCAAGTACCACTCCCCCCCCTTCCCCACTGGTCACACGGACATCCCATAGTGAGGTCACCCGTGACTATTTCTGACATACTGAACATTCTTATGTGACATATGCAAATCCCAACCTGTTAGGGGGGTTCTTGAGGTCTGGAGTACTGTGAAACTGCTGCAAATAACAGTTCTAATTTACATGATCTTCTCCATGAAATTGCTAGTGAAAAGTTGTTTATGTGTCATTTTTAGAGGCTTTGTTATCAAATTAGCCACATCTTGTAACATTGTCTTTTTCCTACTGACTTCACTCAGTAGACCAGAAGAACTTGTAAACTGGTTTGGACACTGCCTTATCTTGGCAGCAATGGTTTATCCATGTAGGTTATTACAGGCCCTATTGTTCAAAGTGAGAAATGACAAGGTTATGTCAGTAGAGATCATCTTCGATAAAGAGTGTAGTATTGGCGTGAAGGGCCAGAGGACATCTTGAACCTTCCTGCTACACAAATCCGTACTATCTTCATAGTACCATATATTCTGGTGGAAACGCATTAAATTATCTCTGATAAACTAAAAAAAAATGTGAAAAACCTCTGAAGGAAACAACCTGTACTACCTTCAGCTTGAAAAAGTGTTGTCCACAGTTGCACCTGGAGAGAAGGGAGAGTGGTTGTATGACTGACTAGTCTGAATGAGTGCATGGTCATGGCTTCACCTATTCAGTTTCGAAACACACTCAAGTAATTACGGGCAAATCTGGTAACACGACTCTTCTACTCAGACGCCAATAACGAGTAGGCCTCTCCTTTGAATTTGAATCAAAACAGTCAGAATAAAAACTACAGTAACATTTCGTTTTCTCAAGCTAAATATAGCTTAGATAGAGCAGCTTCATCCTAGTAGAATATTTTCTGAGATGGCTTGCACTTTTTTTCCACTGCTGGAATGAATTGATTCAGTGTTCTCTTGAGAGATCTACAGTAACATAGGATGTGTTACATAAAACTCCCTTCAAGAGTACTTTTTTTTTCAAAGGCTTCGTGTAGCATGGCTTGATCATGGCAATATCTGATCTGAAAGAGTAAATACATTACGATCTCGGAAGTTTCAAATTATTATTGTACAGAATGAAAATACTCAATGTTTGCTTAGATAAGGAGCTCTCACCATGAGCTCAATAGGCCAACGACCAGCTAAATCGATGTTTGTATGGACAAATGTCCTTGGTCATTTCTCCGTGTAGACATGTCCAGTAATTAGCTGTTGATTGCATCTTTTTTACAGGCATAAAAATCATATGTCGGCAGCACATTACAATGACCTGTGTTAACAGGGGACGTGCTGCCCAAAATATGCAAACTCCCCATACAGTACACTGATTGCTGCATTTAAATGCACTATAGATGCACCAAACAAGCTACTCTATCATCATTCAGCACTTTTTTATTCACAGATTATTGGCCTGTGCAAAAGGGCCATGAATTGTATGTTCATCCTGAGGTCTTTCCTGTCTTCCTACCAATCATAGATGTTCAACTGATATCTTCTGTCCTCCTCATTGATTCCCCTAGCTTGGATTACCAGCATTTTCACATTAAAGGGGAATCTCAAAAAAAAAAATCTCTTGACATGCTCAGAGGATTCCACCAGGGACAATCCAAGTCCTCAGATCCATGTATATTTCCATTTTAAAGAGATCCCACCATTATAAGGAACAAAACGGTGTATTCTGGTGTAGGAACTGTAAACTACCCTTGAAGCGGTTGTTGACTTTAGACTATCTCTACTTAGAAAGGTCCCTTGACAATTGGGCAATCACAAAGTGTCTCCCTGGTGGGACCCATAGCAATCTGCTGCATTCTGTGGGGAAACCTGGCATTAAAGGAGTTGTTCACTCCTTTATAAGTCATTATCTAACCTAAGGATAGACTATCACTGTCTGATCGTTGGGCATCTGACATCCTGCATCTTGCTAATCAGCTGCAGAAACCAGCTCTCTCCACTGCATAGTGAGGGAACTGTGCCTATTTCCAGCGCTCGAATTGTTGCAGAATTGCTGATCGGCACGGGTGCAGGGTGTTAGACTCCTGCCGATCAGATGGTGATGACCTCTCCTGAGGATAGGCCATTACTTGTACAACCCCTCCATAGACAACCCCTTTAAATGTTTAATTACCCTGCAGTGCGACTACAGGAGAAATTAAGTATTACACAGCGCTCATTCACTCACCAATTATATGTTTTTGTAATGCATGGACAGGATGGGCTTTCAAGAGTGCTATAAGTGCTGTTTTTTTAATATATATAAATGGGTCATGGTTGATTCCCAATATAAGTACAAATCAAGACATTTTGAAATTTACAGAATTTTTATCAATGTGTATATTCCAACTACGTCCTTATTTTGGGACAGGATAGTCCTGCTTTTGCTCCACACAATCTATTCCTCATGGTAGAGAAGGGCAATAGAGCTAGTTTAACCCTTTTATATTATTGTTTCGGTATCTGTAAGGATGGTAGAATCCATTATAAGTGCTTGCAACCCAGCAAGAAAGGAAAGCAGACAAGATGAAGCTTTGATCAACCCTATACATGGGTCCAGACTTCCATGCTACATCCAACCCTACTGGGTCCAGTATCACCAGGTAGATGGGGAATTGTTTCATGAACTAATCATGGCTATATGTATATATAGAGTTAATATCAAAAACTCTATGATATCTTTTAAACCTACAGAAGGCATAACTATAGAATAAAAGCTATAAGGAGCTGATGTGAGGAGATGTGGCAGCATCTCGGGGAGATAGAAATCATATAGACTAAAGAGCGAAGGGTCTTTTGTCACCTGCGTAAGGCCTCTGTTTTCCATAATCATTGACATCTTGTGAAAACAATAGCAGTGACTGGTGTTGTGCGGCTCTGTAATGAAGGCACTCGATAAAAAAAGAACAATATTGATTTGCAGGTTTTTGTTAAGATGTGGTTACAGTAACATCCAGATCTTCTTTTATAGAAATTCATGGAAAACACTATGTACAAATTCAAAATGCTTTATGGTCAACAGCAATTAAAAGAGATCTTCACCTATAGGCCTAGTCTACACCCAACCTCAAGAAATTCTGAGGTCTTCAGTAGTGATGAGCGAATTTCTCAAAAATTTGATTTGGCTGGTTCACCAAATTTTTCGAAAACATTTGGTTCGCTACGAGTTTATTAGTGGAGAATCGCATTACAAAACGGCTATTTCCTGGCTGCAGAGAGCTTTTATAGTGGTATAGAGCACTGTGCCTTGCGGTAACACGCATAGGGAGTCTGCTGTGGTAGTGAAGTCAGTATGACATAGAGATGACAGGTGTCGCTCTTAGAATCACTGCACACTTCACTTATTTGGGTAGTTACGGGGCAAAAACTGACCAAATAACTCAAGTATGAACTCAGCCTTACAGGTTAATGTTAGCGTCAAGAAGAAGCACACACCTTTTACACAGTTGGCAGTTGATTCCACATAGATGTGTACAGAACCTGTTCTATTAAACGCATATACAAGTAGAGCCTCCCCCCCCCCCCCACGACAGAGTGGAGAGGGTGTCAGCAGTAAGTTTGTGTTGACGTTAATGATTATTTTGCCCTTCCTCTGATCGGTCAGAACAATAACCCCCAAAAACGGATCCTGTCTGTGAAGCATCCACCTTCATTCGAGTGGATGCAAAACAGAGATGACATGTGAATGGAATATTTGCATGTCTTCTGTATTTTGTACCCACTCCTGCTTTTAGCTACCAAATCATAAGCCAATTCTGATGCAAAATAAGGACCATGTCATGCAGGCCTTACAGCTGTTACATAGACAGCATCCGTTGTGTCTCATTTTTCCTTCCTTCTGACAAATCAGAAGAAGGGTCAAATAAATGATGATGTCAGCCCAAAAGGCAAAATAGTGGCCTAGTCATGAAGTGGAGAGGGTGGGAACAGCATAAGAAGTCCACAGGGTGGCCCTATGACATAGTGGTGAGGTAGAAGCAGCATGAGGAGACCACAGAGTGGCCCAATGACACAGTATGGAGGTGGCAGCAGCATCAAGAGGAGGCCACAGAGTGGCACAATGACAGTGTGAAGGTGGCAGCAGCATCATCAGGAGGCGAAGAGTGGCACAATGACAGAGTGTGGAGGTGGTGTCAGCAGCAACATCAGGAGGAGGCCACAGGGTGGCACAATGACAGTATGAAGGTGGCAGCAGCAGCATCAGGAGGCCAAGAGTGGAACAATGACAGAGTGTGGAGGTGGAGGTGGCGTCAGCAGCAACATCAGGAGGAGGCCACAGGGTGGCACAATGACAGTGTGAAGGTGGCTGCAGCATCAGAAGGCCACAGAGTGGCACAATGACAGAGTGTGAAGGTGGTGGCAGCAGCAGCATCAGGAGGAGGCCACAGGGTTGCACAATGACAGTGTGGAGGTGGCAGTAGCATGAGGAGGCCACGGAGTGGCACAATGACAGTGTGGAGGTGGCAGCAGCATGAAGAGACCACAGAGTGGCACAATGACAGAATGTGGAGGAGGCGGCAGCAGCATCAGGAGGAGGCCACATGGTGGAACAATGACAGTGTGGAGGTGGCAGCAACAGCATCAGGAGGCCACAGAGGTGACAAGGTGACATACTGTGGAGATGGCACCAGCATCAGGAGACCACAGAGTGGCAAGGTGACAAAGTGTGGAGGTGGCAGCAGCATCAGACCACAGAGTGGCAAGGTGACATACTGTGGAGGTGGCACCAGCATCAGGAGACTACAAAGTGGCAAGGTCACAAAGTGTGGAGGTGGCAGCAGCATCAGATCACAGAGTGGCAAGGTGACATAGTGTGGAGGTGGCAGCAGCATCAGGAGACCACAGAGTAGCAAGGTGACATAGTGTGGAGGTGGCAGCAGCATCAGGAGACCACAGAGTGGCAAGGTGACATAGTGTGGAGGTGGCAGCAGCATAGTGTGGAGGTGGCAGCAGCATCAGGAGACCACAGAGTAGCAAGGTGACATAGTGTGGAGGTGGCAGCAGCATCAGGAGACCACAGAGTGGCAAGGTGACATAGTGTGGAGGTGGCAGCAGCATAGTGTGGAGGTGGCAGCAGCATCAGGAAACCACAGAGTGACCCGGCGATAGAGTGGGGAGGTGGGTGGCAATACCAGTACCAGCTAAAGATGGTGGGTGAAAGAAGGAGCACTTGGCATCAAATGTGTGGCATCAGGCGGGTGGCAGCATCAGAATAGTAGCTGAGGCAGGTATCCAATAGAAACTGGTCTCTTTTATCAAAGTGTTGGTGTGGCACCATGGATGATCTAGTCTGATGCGTCAGGCATCGGTGGGTGGAAATGCTGGCTGATCCACGTCTGAGTCATCTTGACAAAGGTCAGTCTCTCCACATTTTGGGTGGACAGGTGAGTTCTTCTTGGAGTAACTATGGCCCCTGCCGCACTAAACACCTGTTCTGATGTCACACTACTGGCCGGGCCAGACAGCTTTTCCAGGGCAAACTCTGCCAGTTGCGGCCACAAATCCAGTTTGGCTGCCCAGTAGTCCAGCGGATATTCAATGTGGGTTGGCAGGGTGCTGTCCAAGTATGCCACCACCTGCTGGTTCAGGTCCTGCTCCAGGTCTAGCTACTGCTGGTGAGTAGTTTCTTCACTAGGCAGGTGAATAAAGCTGCTCATCAGCGACTCTAGACTCAAGTTGCTGCTGATGGAGCTGGAACTGCTCCTACCCCCCCCCCCCCCACCCTGCTACAGCAGCCATGACAGAGAAACGTGAGCGCAGAGGGCTCCCCCGGTCAGACCTGCCAGAGGATGGACAATGGCGCAGATTGGCAGCGGCCAACTGACTACATAGGATGTCTCTATAGTAGTTCAGTTTGTCCTCCCTTTCAGTGGGTGTAAAAAAGGCCCCCATTTTGGACCGGTAGCAAGGGTCCAACAAAATGGATAGCCAGAAGTCATCCCTCTGCCGAATAGTGACAATTCGGCTGTCACTACGCAAGCAAATGAGCATGCATCGGGCCATTTGTGCAAGTGACTCATAGGGACTCCCTGCCTCCATCTCCACTGCATACTGCCACAGTGTGTCTGGGTCCTCTGCCTCATCTTCCTCATCGCCCTGTAGCTCCTCTGGCTGCTCCAGCTCCTCCTCTCCTGTCACCTGTGTAGAGAACCACCCATTTTGCTACATTGCTTGTGCTCCAATGTCCCCCTCCTCCAGTTCAACCCCCACAGGCCTCATGTGGCCATGAGATCTAGGCGCCACGTCTCCAGTCCCCTGACCAGCCAGATTTACCAACATCTGTTACAGGACATGAAGCAGTGACGTTGCTCATCCCATAGTCCTGGCGACTGACAAATAACGTGGCATCCTCAAAGAGCCTGAGCAAACGGCAGGTGTGACGCATGAGCTGCCACTGGCTGACATCGAAGTTATACAGGGGAGTACTCTTGTCCGCTTGGATCATCAAAATGACTGAACTGAAGACATCCTGATGCATCCTGAATGGCTTACTCTCCATTCAGAATGCATGGGGATATGCCTGATCAGTTCTTTTCCGGTATAGAGCCTCTGTGATGGAACTCTATGCAGGGAAAGAAAAACGCTAGTGTGAAAGTACCCTAACCTAATAAGCCCTTTTTTTCCCCCACTAATGCATGCCAAAGAAGGCTTTAGAACATATAACTGCACAGCTGAACGGCAAATAATATATATTTTTTTGCCACTAATACACGCCAAAAGGGGCGTTAGAACATATATATAACTTCACCGCTGAACGGCAAATAATATATATTTTTTTGCCACTAATACACGCCAAAAGGGGCGTTAGAACATATAACTGCGCCACTGAACGGTGATAATATATATTTTATTGGCACTAATACAAGCCAAAAAGGGCTTAAGAACATATAATTGTACTGCTGAACGGCAAGTAGGCGCTTATTTTTTTCCACTTATACACGCCACAAAAGGATTTAGAACATGTAACTACACCACTGAACGACAAATAATATATATTTTTTCCACTAATACATGCCAAAAAGAGCTTTAGAACATGTAACTTCACCGCTGAGCAGCAAATAATCCAATAATACAAATAATAGACGCCATAAAGGGCTTTAGAACATAAACTGCAACGCTGAAGGCAAATAATATATTTTTTTTTGCCTTTAATACACGCCAAAAAGGGCTTTAGAACATATAACTGCACCGCTCAACGACAAATAATAGATAATTTTTTGCCACTAATACATGCCAAAAAGGGCTGTAATTTTCTCACTTCACCACACAACGTCTAATAAGCCTTTTTTTCCCACTTTTACAAGCCAAATAGTGCATAGTACTGCACCGCATGAGGGCAAATAAGACATAGAAATATTTCCTTGTAATGAACCGTGTTAATGGCTGTATCAAACAGCACTTGCACCCCAATAACAAGAATGGTTTACTGAAATTACAGAGCTGTGTAATGGCAATTTGGATCGCCAGTCAGTGCAGCAAGGTGCAATAGGATTGTTCCTATTACCCAGGCTGTAAACTCCCCTACTGAACCCTGTTCTGCTTCAGTACTGTGGAATGATTCCTCCCTATCCTTTCCCTAAAATAATTTTTTAGCACAATGATGTCTTTCCTAGCACTGTCCCTAGCGCCTCCTGATGTCTCTCACTGCACTAAGTACACTCAAAAATGGCTGAATCCAAGATGGCTGAGGCTCTTTATAGGGCTGTGACATCACAGGGCTGGCTGCTGATTGGCTGCATGCATGGCATTATGGGTGATCTCTCGTTCCCAGAGTTCCTTGCTCCATGTCCCAACACGTGCAGCAGCCATTTTAGATAAAAATGCGATTCGTGGAAATTCGGATTCGGTGCAAATCGATTTTTTCTTGAAATTCTGATTGAATTCTACTTCATCAACTTTGATTCGCTCATCTCTAGTCTTCAGAATAGACTGTCACGGTAGGTGAGGGAAGGGAAGCAAACCAAATACAACCACCTAGCAATCCCTGAGCCTTTCCCTGACTGCTGACAACATGAGAAAATCCTTAGGGTGGAAGTGCTCATGTGCTGGAACCTAGCTGAAACTGAAGTAACCCCTCAGCTAGGGAGCTGGAGATAAGACAACCGGTTCCTAGTCCAAGGTGCAGGAACCAGTTTCTTCCTGAGGTCTAGCCAGAACACACAACAAAAAGAGAAGGAGTAGGACTTTGCTTAAGACAGACGGGAAGCAGGATATACACCAAACATCAGCTGAGAAATCCAGAAGCAAATATAAACCGCAATGGCTATAGTAAGAGGCGGGTATAAATAGCACCACTAAATAGCTAATGAGCAGAACCTGTGAGGAGGTGGGATCCTGCCCAAAACCACAACAAAGAGAAACAGAACAATCTGTCAGATAGACTCACATGTAGCAAGTCTGTCAGATCTTCTCAGGCCTCTCACAGGGCAGGGCGTGACATAGACTGGGTGGACATTATACACAATACCACAATTCATCTTAGCTTATTATGTCTTAATGCTTCTTTCTCATGTTCCCTTCCTTCCTTCCATGATTTCATAGTATAGCCACATTTTCCTCTGACTTGATATGGACAACTTTGCCACTTTTCACTTGATTTTTTAAAACGACTCACGTTGCTTGTGTTGCTGTAATAGGCATGCAAATTTGTTGGTTGCAACTAAGGATGACACAGTGGAAGTTGTGTGTTTAGTATGATAATAGTAGCACGTCAAAATTGAATCATGAAAAGTATTTCCGTGCCACATGTCATGTGACCTGTTTGAACTAAGCAAAAAGAGACAGTTGCGCTGCATCCTAGATGTAGGGTGTGTAAAGCTCATGAATATCTGGCAAAATTTTAAACAATTGTTCAGCTACAGTTACACTGTATTTAGGATATTATGCATTATTTCAAGTTGAAGTTCCTTTGCAAACAGATTGCGCCTCAATGCCAATGTCAGTTGATCTAAACATTGATTCCAATGGCAATTCTTTATTTTGTATATAGAGCACCATTCATCGTGCAGTCAAACTATAAAAAGATTAAATTATTATTTTAAATGTATTTATTGTATTTTATACACTTATATTTTATATAGTTATATGTGCACTTATGTTTTATATACTTATTTATACATTTATGAATAGTTCTATTTTATATACAGTACTTATATATGCATTTATGTATACCATATTTTTCGCTTTATAAGACGCACCTAGGTTTTTGAGGAGGAAAATAAGAAAAAAAATATTTTGAACCAAAAGGTGTACTTTTGGTGGTTTGGAACTAATGGTGGTCTGTGGATGACACTGTTATGGGGGGATCTGTGGATGATGCATTGTTATAGGGGATCTGTGGATGACGCACTGTTATGAGGGAACTGTGGATGATGCACTGATATGGGGGATCTGTGGATGACACACTGTTATGGGGGATCTGTGGATGACACACTGTTATGGGGGATCTGTGGATGACGCACTGTTATGGGGGATCTGTGGATGACGCACTGTTATGGGGGATCTGTGGATAATGCACTGTTATGGGGGATATCTGTGGATGACGCACTGTTATGGGGGATGTGTGGATGATACACTGCTATGGGGGATGTGTGGATGACACTGTTATGGGTGAATGTGTGGATGACACTGTTATGGGGGGATATGTGGAAGACACTGTTATGGGGGGATGACACATATATAGCATCTTATGCTGGTCCCCCTCATGGCCCTATGTGTAACAGTAATTATTAATGTGTCGCCTTATGTCCCTGTGTATAGTGACCCCATTACACCGGTCCCAGCTCACAGCAGTCTTTATATGTAAAGTTTATTTATTTAATGCTCAAGAAGTGGCTCTCTCTTTGTTAAACTACGCTAATAGTCTGTAGTAGTACTCACTAGCTCCCTCAAAGCAGCGGTCAGGCCGGCAGTGTAACGTCACTCACTCGGTCATGCTCCTCCCACTATACATTTTATTTTTCTTTATGTTCATGAAATGTTTTACCAAAGCTGGTCATGGACAGTCGATTTTAATCACTGAATCCTATCATTTCCGATCCTTTAACATTCAACTGTTTGAGGTGCTTCCTGTCACGACCATGTTTATGGCCGTGACTCCTTGGGAGCCGCATACAGTTGCCCGCGGTTTGGGTTGTAGTGTCAACCGCAGCTGGAGGCATTATGTTGTTAGCCTCAAGTGCGGTTGCCGCGGACAACAGCTATATGTGCGGTTCCCTTGGAGTTGTGTGCGTGTTTGTAAGCACTTTAGTATGACCAGAAGGATGGCCCTCACTGGCAGTTGGTAAGAAACCAGGAGGATGTCTCCAGCAAGCATGGCTGAAGCACCCTCTCTGGCTACTGCCTTCAACTGAGGCTTTATAGGGCCAAGAAGCCACACCCAACAGTCAGACACACCCCGTGACTCACACACACAGAAAGGGAGTTAACCCTTCCAATACCACAGAAGGGAAAACACAACTTAAAGGGGAAGTGTCCAAACAACAAACACACTGTGGCTGTTGCCGCAGGCAACGACATGGTTGGCAACCGTGTCCTGGGAGTCAGCCCGAAGGCCGGGACACTGCCACCACATATACACTATACAACCGAACGTTGCCACGGACAGCCACAGTGAAGAAAAGATGTCAGTGCACACCACACATAACACAGAGTGCACACAGACATACTAAAGTGCTTACAAACACGCACACAACTCCAAGGGAACCGCACACATAGCTGTTGTCCGCGGCAACCGCACTTGAGGCTAACAACATAATGCCTCCAGCTGCGGTTGACACTACAACCCAAACCGCGGGCAACTGTATGCGGCTCCCAAGGAGTCACGACCATAAACATGATCGTGACACTTCCAGACAGTTCCTTGAGGTCTACTATAGGTTAAGCAGGTACCTCTCCAATTATATTCCTCTACAATGAGTGTAGAGCTGTCTTGATATCCACCTCTGATTTACCTTGTAACTCTTCTTACAAAAGCAACCTCTATCACTATTTTGTGGAGGCTGATATATGGCAGGCCTCAATCAGTTCTTAGTTGAAGCTGGTATATCACCCTCAAGCAGTAATTTTGTGGACGCAGGTATATGGAAAACCTCAATCACTATTTTGTGGAAGCTGATAGATCGCTGCCCTCAATCAGTATTTTCTGGAAGCATACAAATGCACTATAATATATTTTCTATGTTAGAAAGTATATTATAAGTATATCGCTCCCTCTGTGTATCACACCTATCGATATCACAACATTACTAGTCCTTAAAAGGACTTTTGTGGCCCTATTAGCTAGCGTTTGGTGTCCCTAACAGCCTGTCCCTGGTCCAAAATGCAACCTCTCCCTACACTGGCAAAACACATAATGTAAAATGACTGCCAGATTGGGTTATGTTATAGGGTGGGGGTGTGTCCATGTACTGAAACGTCTCAATTGGCTGTACTGTCCCACCTGATCGATGTGTCATGGGTCAATGTTCGTCGCAATGCAAAAGAATATAGTGTGCGCGGACATCGCCATATGTTCGCATGTTCGGAGGATCGCCGGGCGAACCGCAAGGCCATCACTAGTGTTGCACCCATGTCAAGGTGAATGCCCAACTACTGTATTAATAACATTGATAAAAACACACTCCCAACATTTTTTAAGAGGCCACAGTCCAATACATATTTTTAATTTTGTGTTTGTCATATTGCTTTGAGGTGAATCACTCTAACAAATTGATTTGTTTTTACACTTAAAGGGCTTCTGTCACCCCACTAAAGTGTTTTTTTTTTTTTTGGGCTAGTGAAATTAGTTATATTGCGATATATCACAATATAATTGTGTTACTTACTTTGATCCAGCAGTTTCTTCAAAAAACGAAGTTTTATCATATGTAAATTCGGTCTCTAACAGCAAGTAGGGCGGCTACTTGCTGCTAGCTGCTGCAGAAATCCGCCCTCTCGTCGTGTTGATTGACAGGGCCAGCCGGGATCTCCTCCTCCGGCCAGCCCTGTCGGCATTTCAAAAATCGCGCGCCTCTGTTGATTCGGCGCAGGCGCTCTGAGATGAGGAGGCTCGTCTCCTCAGCACTCCCTCAGTGCGCCTGCGCTGATGACGTCTTCTATTTCGGTGATGTCATCGGCGCAGGCGCACTGAGGGAGTGCTGAGGAGACGAGCCTCCTCATCTCAGAGCGCCTGCGCCGAATCAACAGAGGCGCGCGATTTTTGAAATGCCGACAGGGCTGGCCGGAGGAGGAGATCCCGGCTGGCCCTGTCAATCAACACGACGAGAGGGCGGATTTCTGCAGCAGCTAGCAGCAAGTAGCCGCCCTACTTGCTGTTAGAGACCGAATTTACATATGATAAAACTTCGTTTTTTGAAGAAACTGCTGGATCAAAGTAAGTAACACAATTATATTGTGATATATCGCAATATAACTAATTTCACCAGCCCAAAAAAAAAAAATCACTTTAGTGGGGTGACAGAAGCCCTTTAATAATAAATATTATGGGGTGAATTTATCAAATGTTGCACATTCTTTGCTAGATTTGTCTCATCGCTAAACCTTAAATGTATAGAAAAACGTCTAGAAAAGCTAGTCCAATTCTTCTACTCCGCCCTCCTACTGGAGTGAAATTGCAATTTTTTTTAAAAAAAAGTCTCAGTGATAAATCTGGAGGAAAACTCAAAAGACTCATTTTGCAACTTTTTGAAGAAAGAATTCTGGAGTGAAGGCATGATGAATTACGGCCTATGTTTTAGTCCAGTAATACCTATTGACCTAAGTTGATCTTGTCAATATTTTAATGGGTAGTAAGAACCTGTAAAGGAATGGGTTCCTACAGCCACAATGTTAGCAAACAGGACCCTTGGACCTCCTGTCCAAAATGGTTAGGAATGTGGTGGTTTCAATCTGCAGCTAATGGTGTGTCTATGTTTATTATTGAGCCCCCATGTCCACTATGAATTCCACTGTATAGAAAGTTTGGGGAAGCATCTCTGCATACATTTGAAGAACATAGGGAGTACAAAGGTAACCAGAGCAATTTCATGAGCTAAAAATCAGAATATCTATCTATCATGAAATTGAAAAATTAAGGAGTGTGGAGAGTGAGCAAAAGAAATTATGAGTATCTGGACAAAATACATTTTGTAGATAACAAAATTACAAATAAATTTATATTTCTCTTTTTTCACTAGCTTTAAAGAGACACATTAGTAATTTCTCACAATTCCTGAATTACAAGTCAGAGCATGAAAAGATTGTGGTCAGCCGGTGTCTAATCAAGCGTGCCGCTCTCCTGCTGTTGTGTAAAATGTGCCCTGCACTGGGTAATGATAAAAAAATGACTCAGTTTCCCCTCACTCCTGCAATAAAACACCAAAACCCTACCTTTTTAATGTTGCCTATTAAGACTAGAATGCATCATAGACTCATCATGTTTACATCTATTATTTATGTTAATTATTTAGCAACTTAGCTTGAAATTAGCCATTAAAACTATAAAAAAATTAAAACATAATAATTGCAATAATAAAAAAATATATATTTTATTAAAACAAATATTAAAGTACCATGACATTTTAAAAACAAAATCCCATTTTTTTTGTGCTTTGACATTTTCTAGTTCTATATTCTAGACATTTAAAATCCATTAGATAGCTAGAAAATATTTACATAGCGAAATTGAATCCACGCATCAGTGTAGATTTTCATTTTATAAGCCGAAATTAAAATATGAAAAGATAGTTAAAATTTAAATTGATCCTTTAAAAATGGAAATGTAATGAAAAATAAACAATACAAATAAAAAAAGAATATAAAGTTGAATAATACATTGAATAATTAAGTAATAAAATTAAATAGAATATAAAAAATAAATAAAAAAAAGAATCATCTCCCCCTCGTAAAGTTATAGAAATCATATTCCCTACCCCCATAACAGTTTACCAAGTTAATACCTAGGTCTAAAATGAGAATAAAATATAAATATTCCTTATTTTCTCTCAAATCAATGAAACAACGGAGAGATGGATCATTCAGGTTCTGAAGCTTGTATTCTCCACAGGCAGCTCAGCTGGAATCACACAGGAACAGAAACCCTTGTGGTTAGAAATAAATGCAGCAATATTCATGCAGGAGAATCAGAATCGGTGCCCTAAATGTGCCCGGCTGGAGTCGTTTCATCAGGAGAATGCTGCTGTGGGATGTGGGTCGGCTTCCTTCTGTGTGCCATGAGCTACCTCAATCACCCGTCTTCTGCTGTGAGCATGTAGCTCTTAATGCAAATAGCAGAGCCAGATGGTGCTCTCTGATATCTGTAGTACAATTGCTTATTGTGCCTGTGCCTGCTCCAGTAGGTGGTGCAGAAGGAGGTGCATAGACACATGTAGGAGGGCACTGGGTTTTGTGGCTACTTCAACTCACCCCCTTTTTTTTTTTTTTTTCTTAACTCTCTTCTTACTTCATGTTTCTTTTTGACTGGCAGAAGCTGGCGGTCCGGAGCTGTCCTGTGGAAAGTGCCAAGCCCATCCCGCTCATCAAGGCACCAAACAGTCAGGGGGGCATTGCCATCTCAGTGGTCCCGGCCAAAGCACCTGTCACTATGGTGACTGCACACCTCAATGGCCAGAAAACAGCTACGGCCTCAGCCCCATCAACGGCCAACAGTGCTGAACCCCCACAGACTGCCCCCATTAACCTACAGACAACCAGCAAATTGGTGGGGGGTACCTTAAACATGACAGCAAGGAGAGTTTCAGAGATGCCCCATGCCCAGGTAAGTGAGACTTTTATCCAATCTTGTCATCTTTCTGAAATTTTGTGTTGGGACATTCGATTTGTGGTCTCTTCATTTTCTTAAAAGGTGAATGAAATCTATTTTTCGCCGTCATCAGCCATTTCAGGATTTGGAGGGGCTGACTGTAGTATTCTTCAATGGGATGATTAACAGGAGGTCCATAAGTTCCTTCCCCCATGATTATTACTTTAGCTCATGTATCTTCAGTCCTGAAGATTAGGACAGTCCTAAACCTAGCTGGTATTCCCATGTTTTTGCTCCCTATGTTTTAAGGGCTTCAGGGTTGGAGGACAATTTCAGAAGAGCAGTTGTCTTTGCTAAGGAATCTACTAAACATCAGAGTCCCCGTGGTCGCAGGATCCAGTTGACTTAGATTGAGATATGCAGCTGTAGCTGAGCTGTGTCTGTCAGGTTTGCAACCCATGGCGATATTGCAACTGATTTGCTGCATGTGTTTTTTTGTAATTATATAAGATGTTACAGTAATTTTCTGCTTTATGCTTATATTAGAAGCATGAATCACTTAGATTACATTGCGAGGCACCGCCAGAGGTCATATTGTACATTCACAGTCACTTAATGAAATGACAGCGGGATGATATCCTGCATCATATAGCATAGATTAAAATGTTCCTAGGGTTGCACATCTATCTATCTCATATCTAACTAGTATGTCAGACTGGGGTGCCTAGGGCCCACCAGTAAAATTTATTTTGGGCACCCACTGTACGGGTACATTAAAATATTACCTGCTCACACAGCAGCAATATGCTACTGGATGATTGAATATGGGGGTCCCTGCAGCAACTCTTAGAAGGTAGGTCCTGGGGAGAAGAGGACACTGGCAGCTTTCCTCTATACCTAGAAGTCATCTCAGCTCTGATCATGTCTATAATAATAAACTGGGGAGTTTCTTTAATAATCTATAAAACAAATAATAATATAAACATAGGCTGGTTGAGGAGCTGTACATTGAATATATATGTATTTAGTACAGTAAGTCTACTGTGTTATGTGCCACTTGTGCAGGGGGTGGGAGACTAGGGGCCTACCTTGCTCAGGGGCCCACCGGGGGATTCACCTGTACCCCTGTGGGCCAGTCCGAGCCTGTATCTATCTATGTCTATATGTCTATCTATCTATCTAGCCATCTCTATATATCTTCCAGTGCTAGTGCTCACTATTCCTATGATGGATAGTGGCTGTCTCTTTTAGAAGTGTTATGCTAATAGATACATTTGGTTTTGCCCACTCACCCCCTCATGCTTAGTTCTCCTAGTTTCCGATATGATGTAGCTGTGGAGGGTGTTGGGGAGACGTAACCGATTCAGTGGAGCAGAGACGGACTGTGAACATTAAATTGTTCCATGATTCGCATCTTGGCTGTGGACCATCAAGTCCATATTTTAAGGGTCCTGCCAAATAGAGAATCCGGCTTGAGTGTTTCTGAGCAGATTGTACGACCATAAAATTCTGTGCAGAACAAGACTGTTTAATTAAATAAGCAATTAGCAAATGTTACTTCCAATCGCTGCTGGGTTTGAAGTTTGGAGTTATGGGATCTGATTTACATCAGGGACATAGATTTGTGGCTTCATCTTCTCACGTTGATCCTCTAATGAACTTGGAGCTTCTCAGTTCTGTGGATCTTATATGCAGTCTCGTTGTATTGTGGCCTCCAATGTACCTCAAGTGACGTTTGGTGTTGCAAGAAATGCATGAAAAATGACTTACAGTATACACAAGGTATACATTGAAGTGAGAGAGGTCCTTCTTCTAGTGGGCCCTTAACCTGTGTTACAATGCCCTCTTAGTGCTTCAGGTTATGGGGAAATGTCACCCCCTTAGTGGGCACATTTAAAAAGTTTTCCTATTACCCTTGAAACCCCTCCTGAACAGTTTAGGAAAAAAACTGAGACAAATGAAACAAAAACATTGTCGCCACTAGGGGGAGCTGAATCCTTGGTCAGTTAGCTCCCTCTAGTGGCAGCTGCTGGAAGACAGAATTCTATAATTTAACTCTATTGGGGTGTGAAGTAAAGCAGATGGATCTAGAGCCAACCTAAATGATAATTCTTAATAAATTATAAGTACATCTGCCCTAGAAAATGGGAAGGAAGGTTTTCCAGCTCTGTCATGGGCAGTAATATGCTTGAAAACTCACCATTAACAAAGTGTCTTAGAAACTTGGATTTGCACCTTCTGTCTCCATTGGAAGATATCCTCTATAAGAACTATAGGCATCTCATTCTACTCTCCTAACACACACATATCAGTAGCAAGAGGTTGTCCCAGACTTTACTGTTGATGGCCTGCCCTAAGGCTAGGCCATCAACATGTAATCAGCATGGTCCAACCCCTGCAGTTCAGCTATTTGGGGGTAGTTCTGCTGCTGGAAGTCAGTTGTGGAGCTACAAAGCTCCATCCACTGTGTAAAGGACAGAACTGGTTACTTTAGTGCTGCTCCCATTCACTTCTATGGGAGCAACTCTGCAGCAACTAGCTCCATCTAATACACAATGGACAGACCTGGGCAGTTCCATAACGACTTCAAGTGCCAAAGCTACAGCAGAACAGCTGATCGTCCTCTAGGATGTCAGATATTGATGGCCTTTCCTGGACAACCCCTTTGATATATCATTCAGTTCCACCATTTTTGAGATCTCTGTTTGCTGTCAGTGAATATAAACCTGTCAGTAACAGCAGAGATGAAATACTAGTTGGTTAATGAGTCTGTCTTGCAGTGGTATTCACTCACTCTGTATCATTTCATGAATAAGATGGATTTGCACTGAGACACTTATTTTTTAGGTTACATAGAAAAGAAGGCCTCTGCAGATTTTAAAAAGGTTCATTGGAACAGACAAGACGGCACTTAATTACAAGCTTTTCATTAACATGACTAATGACATTTGGAGTCGATATTCTCCAGGCATTGGAGCATTCGTTTCCTCAAGCTGTTTAGAGTATTAAAGAACAAAGAAAAGACTCTACATTTAACATTTGCAGACTGTAAGAAGCTTCCGCCTATTGTTGGTCTTCTAAGATTCCCAAAAATTCCCAGGAGTATAAGTCCTTGACTTGTCTCCTCTTCTGTTTAATTACATATCCTACTTGGAAATTCTGGGTTCATAAAGGAGAGGGGGTCCGACGTTCAGGACCCTCATCTATTGACCAGGGTTAGAAGGAACTGTAGAGAACAACCTTCACTCTACACATACAGTCCGTGGATTTAAAGGGGTTGTCTTACTTCAGTAAGTGGCATTTATCCTGCAGAGAAAGTTAATACAAGCCACTTACTAATGTATTGTGATTGTCCATATTGCTTCCTTTGCTGGATGGATTCATTTTTCCATCACATTATACATTGCTCATTTTCATGGTTACGACCACCCTGCAGTCCATCAGTGGTGGTCGTGCTTGCACACTATAGGAAAAGACACTGGCCTCCCTGGTGGCTTGGACCATGAGCGTGCGCATAGCCTAGTGCTTTTTTCTGTATTGTGTAAGCCCGACCACCTTTGCTGGATTGCTGAGTGGCCGTAACCATGGATACAAGCAGTGTACAATGTGTGGGAAAAATGAATCCAGCCAGCAAAGGAGGCAATATGGACAATCACAATACATTAGTAAGTGCCTTGTATGAACTTTCTTTCCATGATAAATGCTATTTGCTGAAGTGAGACAACCCCTTTAAATATAAACTGTGCAATACTTGGAGGCGCTACAGGAAATTGCTGTCAGATTATCCCACAACTGATTGTTGGGGTCCCAGTGACCTAGCACCACCAGTAATTATTTTTAGTCTTCTAAATCTTTCCTATTTGGGGTGGAGATTAGGCTAAAACAAGGCATCTGTAGTGTCCATGTGCTGTATGCATCAGGAAAAATCCTAGTCTATAACATTAAATGTATCTGTAGATTCCCATTCACCTGACATATGGCAAAAGAGTGTTCTTCTGGCCTCTGCTGGGATGGTATATATTGATATACCTTATTCTCAGCGGAGCAGAATAGCGCAGTCTGCTGTGATATCCCTTAAAAGTATACAAACAGTACAATTTTTTAAATGTGGGAGCCTATGGGTAACGTGTGCTACTGTATGCCTACATAGTGTAGACATAGGGAAATTATCCTGACATATACAGTGCTGCCCATAATTATTCATACCCCTGGCAAATTTTGACTTAAAGTTACTTTTATTCAACCAGCAAGTAATTTTTTGACGGGAAATGACATAGGTGTCTCCCAAAGGATAATAAGACGATGTACAAGAGGCATTATTGTGGGAAAAAACATTTCTCAGCTTTTATTTACATTTGAGCAAAAAGTGTCCTGTCCAAAATTATTCATACCCTTCTCAATAATCAATAGAAAAGCCTTTACTGGCTATTACAGCAATCAAACGCTTCCTATAATTGTAGACCAGCTTTTTGCATGTCTCCAGAGGTATTTTTGCCCATTCATCTTTAGCAATGAGCTCCAAATCTTTCAGGTTGGAGGGTCTTCTTGCCATCACCCTGATCTTTAGCTCCCTCCACAGATTCTCAATTGGATTCAAGTCTGGACTCTGGCTGGGCCACTCCAAAACGTTAATGTCGTTGTCTGCTAACCATTTCTTCACCACTTTTGCTGTGTGTTTTGGGTCATTGTCTTGCTGAAATGTCCATGGTGCCCAAGGCCAAGTTTCTCTGCAGACTGCCTGATGTTGTCATTGAGAATCCTCATGTATTGCTCTTTTTTCATGGTGCCATTTACTGTGATTAGGTTCCCTGGTCCATTGGCTGAAAAACACTCCCAAAGCATTAGGTTCCCACCACCATGTTTGACAGTGGGGACGGTGTTCTTTGGGTTGAAGGCTTCCTTTTTATGCCAAATGAAGGAAACATCATTGTGACCAAACAATTCAATTTTTGTTTCATCTGACCATAACACAGAAGACCAGAAGTCTTCTTCTTTGTCCAGATGAGCTTTTGCAAAGCAAGCTTTTGTGTGCCTTATCTGGAGAAGTGGAACCCAGCAGTGTGCAGTGTCCGTTGGATTGTCTGCCTTGAGACATTGCCACCAGCAGAGCCCAGATTCACCAGGATGGCCTTGGTGGTGATCCTTGGATTCTTTTTCACCTCTCTAACTATCCTCCTGGCCAGCACAGGTGTAACTTTTGGCTTCCGACCACGTCCTCTGAGATTTTTCACAATGCGGAACATCTTGTATTTTTTGCTCAAATGCAAATAAACCTGAGAAATGTTTTTTTCCCACAAATCCACAATAATGCCTCTTGTACATCGTCTTATCTTTTGGGAGACACCTATGTAATTTCCTGTCAAAAAATTACTTGCTGGTTGAATAAAAGTAACTTTAAGTCAAAATTTGCCAAGGGTATGATTATGGGCAGCAGTGTATCTCTAACGTGGTTACACAACTGACAACTGACACCTAGGAAAAAAGCTCTGTAATAGGAAAAATGGAGATAACAGCCAGAGGTTGTTACAATGTAGCTTTAAAAGTTAAATGCTGCAACCCCACACTCCAATATACCTAAAAAAAGTTAATAGTCCCCTAGTACTTGGGTATGCAGACTCGGAGGACTAGTGGGGTACTGATGTAACTAGTGTTGGACTTTGATCCGAATTTCAGGGAATATTTGATTTGCTGAATTTCCTTGTGATTCGTGGTAGCAAATTAATTTTCCCTGAATGAAGGTATAAAATGTAAAAAATCGTACTCCGTTTGTGCACGAAGAACCGGCCGTCGCCAACTTGATTGAAGATCTCGCAAAAAATTCCCGTGCGTTGTCACGTATGATGCCATTACGCCAACTGATGTGATGATGTCATCACAGGCCGCACAAGATTTCGCACTAGATCTTCAATCAAGATGGTGCCGGCTACGTCTTTGTGATCAAATGGATAAGGTAAGTAAATGGATTTAATTTATTTTATTTTACACTTCAATAATAATGTCAGATGCCGCGATCGGCGATGAACGCAGCATCTGAGGGGTACAATGACAGAGAGCAGCACAATCGCCACTCCCTGTCATTGCAGCAGCTACTTACAAAGAAATGCACTTTGTGATGAAGTAATTAGTCACAAAGAGAATTATTTTGTAAAATTTGTCGAATCAGAGAATCCAATTTTTGCAATACTTTGCTCATTTCTACAAGTAATAGACAATCTAACACCTTCTAGTTGGAAACCTGAATGTGGACTGTTGCATGCACATGTCGTCAGCAAACCAACATCACTAACATCAACAGAGCATCGAGAACTGACCTGGATCTCTTCTGCATCCAAACTGTGTTATCCTCTTTACTTTTTCCTGTGTCCGATTTTCCAAGAAATGAACAGCCTTGTATAGAAAGGGTTATCCGAGATAATTAAAAATCTCACACAAGCTCTAAAAAAAGCATCTTATACTCGCCTGTTTTTTCAGCGCCATTCTCTGTTTGTTTTGGAATGCTGATGTGCCTGGATAAGGCACTGTGACCGCTGCAGCCAATCATTGTCATGAGTGGTCTACTGCTGAGCACAGTGATTGGCTGCAGCGGTCATGTCCCATATCCTGTCACTGTGCTTATCAGCAACTGTGGTAGACTACAGAGGACAGTGATTGGCTGCAGTTGACATGTGCATTATTCGGGAACATCACTGCTATTGTTTGTAAATGAACAGTGACAGGAGTACTGGACCAACCCAAAGAGAATAGTGCTGGAGGAAGGGGTGAGTATAATATGCATTTTTTTTAATTTTAAACAGGTTGCGAAAAGTAGTGTAAATTTTTCAAACCGGCACCTGGATCTGAATACTTTTGTAATTGCATGTAATTAAACATTTAGGATAGCCACTGAGTTTTATCATGACATCTGTCTGTACAGCGCCACCTGCTGTTTCCTCTTTTTCTCATTTATCTGTCCTGCTCACTGAGATAAAAGCACATGCTCAGTTCCATCCTTCAAATGCCACTAGCTGCTGCAGAAAGGACACACCCTCTAAGATAGGACACACCTACCCTGAGCTGCCAGCTTGAAATAATGGTGATATCTCTGGGTCCATGTGAGGTACAGAGCTGGTTCGTGTACTATACTGGATTTTTTTTTTTTTTTACATTAATCATGAGTTAGCTCCTTTAAGTATTTTATGTCTTGTCTGTGATTTTTTATGATCTCAGCAGGTCACACCATTACTGGAGACCCTCTGGCTAGTAGCATTCTGCCTGTGAGCCTGCAGCAGCACAAACACTGGACTTAGGCTACTCTCACATTAGCGTTTTGGCATTCCGGGTTTGAGATCTGGCAGAGGATTTGTTTAGGGCCAATGTATTCTGAATGGGGTATGCTCCGTTCAGGATGCATCAGGATTAGTGACTTTGATCCAAATTTCAGGGAAAATTCAATTTGCTGCAAAACCGAATTTCCTCATGCTTCGTGGTGACAAATAAATTTTTTCCCTGAAATGGTGGTAAAAACAAAACAAAATACCGTACAGACTCACCTCATCCATTTGCGCATGAAGAGGCTGTTGTGGCCATCTTGATTGATACTGCGCGAAAAAAAGTGTGTGGCGTATGACAGCACCACACTGGCTTGCTGGCCGGGGGTGGTGACGTCATCAGTTATATACTGTCATCACATCCGACCAGCATGATGATGTCATTATGTCACCGTGTAAGATTTTGCGAGTTGTCTTTAATCAAGATGGCCGTGACGGGCAGTAGACTAGCAGATGGATAAGAGAAGTATTTTTATATTTTTTTTTAACCATTATTAACTCCTGAAAGGTCTAAATGGAAGCCTCAGATACCGCGATCAGTGATGAACGCGGCATCAGATGGGTTCAATGACGGGGGCGGTATGATCACAGCTCCCTGTCATTGCACCCGTTACATTCAAAGAAATGCACTTCTTTGTGAAATTCGGCAAAGCAGCCGAATCTAATTTTTCATAACTTTGCTCAGGATGCATTCCGTTACGGTAGCATTCCATTTTGCAACCGGACACAAAACCAATGCAAGCTGCAGTTTTGTGTCCAGTCCTTGAAACGGAAAAAAACTGATCCGTCACAAAAAAAAATGTCAGTGGTGCCTGATCCGTCACCGATTCACTTACATAGTTTTTTTTCCATTTTGATTTAAAGGATAACTGTCACACAATGGCGTCCCCCACCTCCCCAATGCCAATTTCTTAACCTAACCCCTTCCCTTCAGCCCATGGCCCTTCGGCTGCCCCTCTCTTGCCCCTACCTGGTGCTGCCTGAGGCGATCGCTTCACCTGGCCTCATTGGTGGTGCACCACTGCCTGCTGGATCTCAAAACCGGAAACCAAAGCGCAGATGTGAAAGTAGCCTTTGTGATGTCCCCATTCTGGGTATGGTGTTCACAGGGGGGCAATACATTTTGGAAATCTAGCATGCTGATGCTAGTGTC
This sequence comes from Bufo gargarizans, assembly GCF_014858855.1. Lineage (NCBI taxonomy): Eukaryota > Metazoa > Chordata > Amphibia > Anura > Bufonidae > Bufo > Bufo gargarizans. The sequence goes on along the minus strand of NC_058081.1, from coordinate 473,867,567 downwards.
CATACAGCTTTCCAACTAGGTGTGGATTAGATTGCATATTACATTGGTACCCACTAGCCCCCCCAGTCTGCATATCTAAGGAATTTATATGTGGGTACTATTAACTTTTTCAGAAAATATCTAGATAGTGATACCATTTTACGGTTTATTAGATCGGTTGTTCGTTTTTGGTAGTAGTGTATCTTTTTAATTAGATCATACCGTCTTTAGCTTTCTAGCGTTTTTAGCACTAGGTGCTCAATTACTGTAACAGTAAATACAGAAAGCACGAGCAACCTCATTTTATATCTGATGGTGTTCTTTAAATCTGCATGTCCAGAGCTGGTGCTGAGCCATTGCTACATTCTTTCTTTTTTTCTCTTTTTTTGCTAGGCAATCTTACAGGAAAATGTGATTCCCTCCAACGAGAAATGCTTTTAGTAGAACTTATAAATTATTTGACATTTATTTAAAAGGAAAAAAAAAACAGGCACTTATCTAACATCTCGGTTTTTTTAATAAAGACTCTAATTTCGGAAATGAAAGTATTTGGAGGGACGCCAACTCTCTTAGTTAAATTTGTTCTGTAAAGCTCTGTTCATTAATAATGAGAGAATATGAACAATTGCAGGAGAGGTTTCGTTCATATCCAGGTTTCATACGATTTCCGCAGTAGTAAGCAAATCCTTTAAGTGTTTTGCAATATTGCGCAGTTACTAAGTTGTATTATATAGCTGTCCACTGGTCCCTGATGTCCTGTTGTGTAAGGGAAAGAGATAACATATGAGACAAGGTCATTTGGATAATACTGCAGACCAAAAAACCTCAGCATTGGACATTGTCCATAGTTCTGCAAGTACAAGTGGGAATAGACCCAGAGAAATGTGTAACATGACATTTTATAATCATATATGAGCATTATGTGACGCTATGTATTTGGGCAATGTATACAATCATTACTGTATGTCAGTGATGTAGTTGGTTTTCATCAATGTTGACACTATTTATCTGGGCACTGTATGACATATAGTGATGAGCGGCAGGTGCCATATTCGATTTCGACGAAATTCGCGAATATTCGATAGAATATTCGTTTTATATTCGTCGAAATCGAATATTCGTCATTATTCTAGTTATCTCGAATAAATTCTAGTTTTTTTTTTTAAACTTAAAGGCTACTCTCCTATTGAAATCGCAAATGCGATTAATATAACACGAAATAATCGCATTTGCGATTTCAACGTAATTCTCAAATCCGACAGTACATTCTAGTATATGGAGACGTTACCATGGTGATGGGGACGCTCCATGAGCACGGAATATAGCAGGGATCAGCAACCTTCGGCACTCCAGCTGTGGTGCAACTACAACTCCCAGCATGCACACCTCCATGGCTGTTCTCAGGACTCCCAAAGAAGTGAATGGAGCATGCTGGGAGTCGTAGTTTGACAACAGCTGGAGTGCCGGAGGTTGCTGATCCCTGGAATATAGCATTACTAAGGTGAAATCGCAAATGCGATTATTTCGTGTTATATTAATCGCATTTGCGATTATCTATTTTTTATTTTATTTTTTACTATGGTTGGCTTCAATGGTAGAATTAGCGAATATGACGAATATATTCGTTATATTCCACAAAACGAATATACGAATGTATTTGTCATATTCCACAAAACGAAGATAATGAAGTATTCTGCATCTTCGTTTTACCTACCTATTCATCAACTTCGCTAATTCTAGCAATCATATAGGAAAGTTGACTATAGAGACAGCTAAGTATAATTCGCTATGCGATTATATGACTGCTTTTTTTTAATATAAATAGAATAATTATAATACCTGATAATTATTATAATCTATTTATATAAAAAAGCAAAGTAATATAATCGCATAGCGAATTATACTTAGCTGTCTCTATAGTAAACTGTCCTAAATGATTGCTAGAATTAGCGAAGTTGATGAATAGGTAGATATAACTGAGATGCAGAATACTTCGTTATCTTCGTTTTGTGGAATATAACGAATATATTCGTATATTCGTTTTGTGGAATATAACGAATATATTCGTCATATTCGCTAATTCTACCATTGAAGCCAACCATAGTAAAAATAAATAAATAAAAAAAATCGCAAATGCGATTAATATAACACGAAATAATCGCATTTGCGATTTTAACTTAGTAATGCTATATTCCATGCTCATGGGAACGTCTCCATATACTAGAATGTACTGTCGGATTTGAGAATTACGTTGAAATCGCGAATGCGATTATTTCGTGTTATATTAATCGCAATTGCGATTTCAACGTAATTCTCAAATCCGACAGTACATTCTAGTATATGGAGACGTTCCCATGGAGATGGGGACGCTCCATGAGCACGGAAGGCGGCAGAAGCGGCAACGGGCACTGACTGGAGCAGCCAGGAAGCCAGGAATCCAAAGGACAGGTAAGAACAACTTTAGGGAAGTGGGAAAGGAAAAAATATAACAATAAAAAAAAAAAAAAAAAATGAATATTCGAAATATCGAATTTATAGCACTATATTCGAAATATTCGCGAATTAGCGAAGTGCCGATATTCGCGAAAAAAATTCGCTATTCGAATATTCGCGCTCAACACTAATGACATAATCTAGGTAATGTATGTACTATGTATCTGGACACTGTATGACATGATCTAAGTAATGATGTATCATTTATCTGGACACTGTTTCACCTTATCTAGGTAATGTACATACTATTTATCTGGACACTGTATGACATTATCTAGGTAATGTATGTACTATTTATCTGGACACTGTATGACATTATCTAGGTAATGTATGTACTATTTATCTGGGCACTGTATGACATAATCTAGGTAATGTATGTACTATGTATCTGGACACTGTATGACATGATCTAAGTAATGATGTATCATTTATCTGGACACTGTTTCACCTTATCTAGGTAATGTACATACTATTTATCTGGACACTGTATGACATTATCTAGGTAATGTATGTACTATTTATCTGGACACTGTATGACATTATCTAGGTAATGTATGTACTATTTATCTGGGCACTGTATGACATAATCTAGGTAATGTATGTACTATGTATCTGGACACTGTATGACATGATCTAAGTAATGATGTATCATTTATCTGGACACTGTATGACATAATCTAGGTAATGTATGTACTATGTATCTGGACACTGTATGACATGATCTAAGTAATGATGTATCATTTATCTGGACACTGTTTCACCTTATCTAGGTAATGTGTGTACTATTTATCTGGACACTGTTTCACCTTATCTAGGTAATGTACATACTATTTATCTGGACACTGTATGACATTATCTAGGCAATGTATGTACTATTTATCTGGACACTGTATGACATTATCTAGGTAATGTATGTACTATTTATCTGGGCACTGTATGACATTATCTAGGTAATGTATGTACTATTTATCTGGACACTGTATGACATTATCTAGGTAATGTATGTACTATTTATCTGGGCACTGTATGACATTATCTAGGCAATGTATGTACTATTTATCTGGACACTGTATGACATTATCTAGGTAATGTATGTACTATGTATCTGGACACTGTATGACATGATCTAGGTAATGATGTATCATTTATCTGGACACTGTTTCACCTTATCTAGGTAATGTACATACTATTTATCTGGACACTGTATTCATCTAGGTAATGTATGTACTATTTATCTGGACACTGTATGACATTATCTAGGTAATGTATGTACTATTTATCTGGACACTGTATGACATGATCTAGGTAATGTATGTACTATTTATCTGGACACTGTATGACATTATCTAGGTAATGTATGTACTATTTATCTGGGCACTGTATGACATTATCTAGGTAATGTGTGTACTATTTATCTGGACACTGTATGACATGATCTAGGTAATGTATGTACTATTTATCTGGGCACTGTATGACATGATCTAGGTAATGTATGTATCATTTATCTGGGCACTGTATGACATGATCTAGGTAATGTATGTACTATTTATCTGGACACTGTATGACATTATCTAGGTAATGTATGTATCATTTATCTGGACACTGTTTGACCTTATCTAGATAATGTACATACTATTTATCTTGGCACTGTATGACATGATCTAGGTAACACATGTACCATTTTTTTTGGGCACTGTTTGAACTTATCTAGGTAATGTATGTACTTTTTTATCTGGGAATCCATATGACATTATCTAGATAATGTATGCACTATTTATTTGGTCACTGTATAGCTTGCTGTAGAGGATGGTAGTGGATCTGTGCATTATGTTGTCACATTTTTGTAGCTCTATATGACATGGTCTAGGTATTATACAGTATGTACTACAGTATTTATCTGGGCACTGTATGGGACTATTTATTCAGACAATGTATATTACATTTTTAGCCTCTATATGACATTGCTTGAGCAATGTGGATCCTACAGTAGTCCCTCAAGACACAAAGCCTCAGGATACAATATTTTCAACTTACAATGGTCTTTCCTAGATCACTGCAAGTTGAAACTAGACTAGAACCAGCCCTGTATTTCACATGTGGTGATGCCCATGATTTTTTTTTTCTTATGGTTTATTTTTATTTAGCGGAATGGGGTGGGTGGTCGATTTTTATATATTTTTTTTATACTTTTTTAAAAACATTTTTTGCTTTTATTTTTAACATTTTTTTAGGTCCCAAATTGGACCTCAACTTGCAATCATCAGATTGTAATTTTTATAGAATAATGGAATTTGCTCCATTATTCTATGCATACCGTAAATCACTATATTACAGTTCACTGCTGTCACGTGCTGGCCTGAACTGTAATATACAGGTAATGAGCCCAGAAGCCTAGTACAGGCTCATGCTCATTGCTATGTATGAACACCTTCCCCGATCTCCACCAGGGGAAGGCGTTCCTTTCGCCCTGGAAGCATATGCCAGTGAACACATACGACCAGCGCTTCTAAGCCCAGCATCCATGACCCAGTGTTCGATCTTGGAGCATTTGGTCCATGCTCAGTAATAGCAGGTGGACTTCGTAGATAACACTAGAGTCTCCAATAACAATCCCATTGGCAGGGTGGAATATCGAGTCGCTCATCTGAAATCATTCCCGTGATGTAGGCTAATGAATAAGAATCCAGTCAACATCAGTCAATAAATCAGAGATGATATTATATTACACTATATCTGACGCACATGATATCCAGCACTGGAGTAATATCAATGCTAATGTACTCTATACCAGAATAGATAATCAATTTCACACAACTGAGCTGGATATTTCAGCAATAAGCAGAGCCTTAGTATGGATTATCACTAACATTATTATAAAAGACCTAGAGATAGGTTTTCTCATTCCTTCAATAGTTGCAGTGAAATGATTTAGGGTATGTTTCATATTTGCATATAGTCAGATGGTCAGGGCCCCTGGGGAATAAGGGTTGAGTATCCCAAAGTGATTCTGAGTTTATAGAGGAGGGTTCCTCTGGTCAGGACCTCATCTATTACCTTCACATAATGCTGCGACAAGAGGATCTTTTCGGACTCACTAAATCAGTACATTATACAGATAGCCCACTGATTTCAAAAGGAATTGTGCACTGCTTTATGTCCCCTGTGGTGGCGCTGCAGGAGAATTGCTCACCTGATGCCTCACAGACACCAGCAGGATACTCACTGTGATCAGCATATTGTTGGGGACCATTCTAATAAACAGGATTTTTACCAGACCATAGAACCCCCTTTAACATGAAAGAGATGATATTGTTGTTAGAAGGTATATATATTTTTTAAAGGATTTCCAGGATTATGGCCATTTTTACCTAGTCCCTAAAGAGTGTTGTACTTAATTTAAAAAAATCGAACTCAACTGCTCTCCGCCACTCCGTTCCGGTACTCTGTCTCCTTACTTCAATCTTCCAGTCCTCGGCCTGTTTACTTCTGGCTAGTCCGTACCGGACAGGGTCATGTGCACTGCTACGGTCAGGGATTGGGATGTGTCCTCCGCTTGGCACAAGTGACCGGACCGGAAGTAAACAGACAAGGACTGGAAAATCACCAAATGTAGCCAGGGCACTAGAAAACAATCCAGGGGTTAGGTAGAAATGGCCATAATCCTGGAAACCCCTTTAATTGTCTTCTTTTAAAAATAGATTTATGGTGGCAGTTACTGTATGTATATGTACGTTTTTTTTGTGATGCTTTTATGGTCAAATATTTTTAACCAACTTTTTTATTTTCTTAAATGCTTAAAGGGGTTGTCTCACTTCACCAAATAGCATTTATTATGTCGAGGAAGTTAATACAAGCCAATTACTAATGTATTGTTATTACCCATATTGCCTCCTTTGCTGGCTGGATTCATTTTTCTATCACATTATACACTGCTTGTTTCCATTGTTGCGACCACCTTGCAATCGAGCAGCGGTGGTCGTGCTTGCACTCTATAGGAAAAAGCACTAGCCAGGGGCGTAGCTAAAGGCTCATGGGCCCCGGTGCAAGAGTTCAGCTTGGGCCCCCCTTCCCTCAGTGCTTTGTGGCCAGGGGTAGGGAAGCACATAGCGTTTCTGCTGCCTGAGGCAAAAATTGAAACAGCACACTAACCCCCCTCCCCAAAACAAATTTTTGACCTTACCTCTTCCCTCCAGCCAGAGGTGTAACTTGACCAGCATGCACTTTCTATAATACCAGTGTCTTTTTATGCACCGCAAGGGTCTTTGGGCCCCTCAGGCTCCTGGGCCCGGTAGCGACTGCTACCTCTGCACCCTCTATAGCTACGCCCCTGGCACTAGCCTATGTGCAGTCCTACGGTCCCGGCCACCAAAGAGGCAGGTATTTTTTCCTGTAGTGTGCAAGCACGACCACCACTGATGGATTACAGGGTGGTCGTAACCATGGAAACAAGCAGTGTATAATGTGATGAAAAATGAATCCAGTCAGCAAAGGAAGCAATATGGACAATCACAATACATTAGTAAGTGCCTTGTATTAACTTTCTCTACATGATAAATGCTATTTGCTGAAGTGATACAACCCCTTTAATTGTGGCACTATCTGTGGCACTACCCAAGGCCCCATTCTCACAACCGCAAACCACAGATCTACAAAACGCACACACACGAGCCATATGCACCTCTCATCCCGCTCCAAACCCATTGACTTCAATAGGATGCGGCCAAAGACAGAACATGTTCTATCCTTTGTGGCGTGGAGGTACAGACCCGGAAACACACAAAAGCATCTTGGCTGCATATTAAGGAATGCGAAACTGAAGTCAATGGGTTAACACCGCAATACAGGGTGAACATAGCTGGTGTCTGTGTATTGCGGATCTGTGGTTTGTGGTCCGCAAAACGGACATGGTCGTGTCCTGGGCCGGTGCAAGGATTTTTGCCAACACAAGCAAAGCTACATTTTTGTGCCCCCCCCCCTCGCATCTCATCTGGCCCAGGTCCCGTCTGCAGCAGCTGGCCTCTGTGTGTCCTGATATCTTTTCTCTGCTTCAGACAATCGCTGGTTTGAGGACCGTATTTTTCGCCCTCTAAGACACACCTAGGTTTTAGAGGAGGATACTAAGAAAAAAATATTTCCCATTACACCTCAGGTCAGACTAGCAATCAGACCCCCAATGTTAATCAGACCTCAGCTAACAGCCCCAATCAGACCCCCAATGTTAATCCGACCTCAGATCAGACCCCCATGTCAGACATCAGCTCCATCCATCAGCCCCCCATGTCAGCCATCATGCCCACATGTAAGCCATCATGCCCCCCATGTTAGCCATAAGCCCCCCATGTCAGCCATCAGCCCCCCATGTCACATTTCTCCCCCTCCATGTCAAATCACCCCCCTTTGTCACATCAACCCCCCTTGTCACATTTCTCCCCCTCCATGTCACATTTTTCCGCCCTCTCCCAGGGAGCGCCCTAAGGCAGCCGCTTGGTCTGCCTTATGGTAGCACCGGCCCTGGTCGTGTGAATGGGACCTTGAAGGGTTTTCTAGGTTCCAACATATTCCAAGGACACTGTCCTGCGGACCCTTACTGATTATTCAAAGGAGATGAACGGAGCAGAGCATTGTGGGTATTGACATCAAACATGAATCTGCGCTGATATTTTTTTACAAGTAAAAACATTCCAGAATAAAGACAAGAATTCTTTTTTTTGGCCAGCTGCGGTTTATGTGGCATTTATTCTGGCATTTTTTGCACACAGATTGGGGGAGATTTATGAAAACTAGTGCAAAGGAGAACTGTGTTAGTTGCCTATAGCAACCAATCAGAATCCACCTTTCATTTTTTAGCAATCTGATTGGAAGCTATGGGCAAATAACGCAGTTTTGCTTTGCCCCAGTTTTGAGAAATTACACCTGTAGGGAAGGTGTTGGCAAAAAAACGGAAACAAACATAAAGCTGCATTTTAAAAAGAAGCAAGAAAGACAAAATAAATGCCACCTAATTAACAAAAACTCCAGTAACAAATAAATGTTTGTGTTTCTATTATTTCATATTTCCTTTACACGCTAAAAATTTTGCAGCAAAAAAAGCTGCAAAAATTACAGGTGCAAAACAAAATGCAACAAAAAATGCAAAATTGCAGAAAAACCTTTAAATGGTCGCCTTATATCATTGTACCCGCATTAGGCTGGTCATAGACACATTATTGTGTAGCCAACAGCTACCAACCCCACAAACATGTAGGACTGAGCAGCTGCCTAACACCTCTGCTGTCCCTAATTTGAGGCAATTAACCATTCTTTTTGGTCCATTTTTTCCACTTATAGGTAAGTCGACAAGGACTTAACAAGTAAAATTTGATGTCATTTGTCAGCGTTGCTTACCGCAGGCAGCCATTTTGCATTCATGAACACAGATTTAACCTTAATACATAGGGAACTGACAGATCAAGACTTCAGTTTACAAGATGGCCACCTTGTTTTGTGTAGCTGACAAGTCCACTATATAAATGATATAATGGGAGGCCTATCAGCTGTCCAGACTGTATGCACCAAAGGTGACAATGCTGAAGTCCTGACTAATGGGTTTCTCCGGGGGTATAAGGTGTTTCGGGGTTTAATAGTTCATCAGGCCACTTATTCAGACTCAGCAGAGCACGATGGTCCCGCACAGATGCTCATCATTGTCCTCTTAAGAGAGCGACCACATTCCATTCATTAATCCGTGTGGTGGGAGAAGCAGCCATGGAACCGAATCCGGGCCTTAGAGCATCACTATGCAGCGCATTCTGCTGTCATCTGGGCAAAAGTGCTCTACGTGAAGACTTAGTACATGGATTATTGGGAAAGCTGCACTGTTAGATAGATAGATAGATAGATAGATAGACAAATAGCTACCAGATACATAGATATAAGAGATAGATAGATAGATAGATAGATAGATAGATAGATAGATAGATAATAGATAGATAGATAGACAAATAGCTACCAGATACATAGATATAAGAGATAGATAGATAGATAGATAGATAGATAATAGATAGATAGATAGACAAATAGCTACCAGATACATAGATATAAGAGATAGATAGATAGATAGATAGATAGATAATAGATAGATAGATAGATAGATAGATAGATAGATAGATAGACAAATAGCTACCAGATACATAGATATAAGAGATAGATAGATAGATAGATAGATAGATAATAGATAGATAGATAGATAGATAGATAGACAAATAGCTACCAGATACATAGATATAAGAGATAGATAGATAGATAGATAGATAGATAGATAGATAGATAATAGATAGATAGATAGACAAATAGCTACCAGATACATAGATATAAGAGATAGATAGATAGATAGATAATAGATAGATAGATAGATAGATAGATAGATAGACAAATAGCTACCAGATACATAGATATAAGAGATAGATAGATAGATAGATAGATAGATAATAGATAGATAGATAGATAGATAGATAGACAAATAGCTACCAGATACATAGATATAAGAGATAGATAGATAGATAGATAGATAGATAGATAATAGATAGATAGATAGATAGATAGATAGACAAATAGCTACCAGATACATAGATATAAGAGATAGATAGATAGATAGATAGATAGACAGATAGACAGACAAATAGCTACCAGATACATAGATATAAGAGATAGATAATAGATAGATAGATTAGATAGATAGATGGATAGATAGGTAAGATAGATAGATACTAGATAGATAATAGATAGATAGATAGATTAGATAGATAGATAGACAAATAGCTATCAGATACATAGATAGATAGATAATAGATAGATAATAGATAAATTGATAGATAGATAATAGATAGATAGATAGATATATAATAGATAGATAGATAGATAGATAGATGTAGTAGAGCTCAGTTTGTCAGAGCTAAATGAAATCCCATGCTCTACTGTGTTCATGCATCTTGTTGGATGTTTCCCTGCAGTCCCATGTAAAAGGTTGTCCACTTGCCTACATCTATGACTTCTCCTAGCCCATAATAATTAGAACATTTACTATTACCTGCGGTACCCACTGGACATTGTGTTCAGTCTGTTATTCTTAGTGTTACTGGATTTGATTGCACATGGATTTCATGATGTGCTGTACACAGTCCTCCCCCTCCCCCTCCCCCACTGTATATTAGAGCAAATCTGCTACCTTTACACAAGTATTGTGCTCATCCATAAAGTCAGACAGGGGATGCTAGCAATATATCATCATACATTTCGTTGCTCGTTGGATCTGATATTAAATGAATTTGATACGCTTTTGTGACACAAATGCGATTTTGGAAACAGAATATAATTTTGCTATAATACATTCGTGGCCTAACATATTTATTCTGTTTTAATGAATTTCTACACAATTTTGTGCCATTTGCGATCACGGTCCCATATATCACAGCAGAAAAGCGTCCTATATAAAATAATTGTGGCCATCAATAACGAGAGGCATATAACTCATATAAAGATGGAGTCCCTTCGCACTTACTAAATATTAATAGGACTATGATGGTGGCGGTGAAATGGACTGAATACAGAACCCTATTTTGTGTTCCGCAATATAATATTTAGATGCAGAATGTTACTTTTGTGCTCTTTACTATTTTGCGCTTTTGCACTCATGTATTAGACCACGCGGTCAGGTCGCGTCTGTCCTTCGCTCCTTTTATGATCCGCTCTTGATTTTGGCTTCCAAAACTGCATCAGGAAACCTGACGGTAGCTTTGTTTATAGGATAATTGCCCCCATTAATAAAGCGAGCCGTGCGTTCCAGCATGTAAGTGACAGGCTTGACTTAAAACGTTGCTGCGTTTGACTTTTGAAATCAGCCCCCCCCCCCCGTATATCTCTAGCTGTGTAAGAACACATCACTTCATTTGCTATTCCATAGCGTGTTTGTTGTCTACAGAAAGCGCTGAAATATGGGGGATCTGGCATACGCTGCAGCTCAAGGTTAAACACAACATTCAGGCAGATAAATGAATGTAGAAATGACTTTAGTAAATATCCATTCATATTACACATTGTCATCCCGACGGTTGCCATGGCGCCCCGGCTCTGCTACATTACAACTCTCACGTCTTTAATATTGAATAAACAACAGCGAAGAAGAGAAGAAGAAAAAAAAAGAGGTGAATTTAATGTAGAACGCAGTGGTATTGTGACAAGCCGAGCGCGCCTAATATGCTGGAGTAACGCGCCGAAATCTATATGGAAACATTACATACAGAGGAGGCTACAACAGCCGTAAAGAGGATGTATTACCCTGCTCTCCCACAATGCACCGCTGCCGGCTCGCCATTAACTTTCTATATAAGTCATTTAAGATTCAATAGATTCATTTGTGCCCTTTACTAGTCTTTCCCGCTCCGGATTTCACTGCTTCATAAGTTACACAAATGGAGATTTTGCATCAAGTTCTGCGCTGAACCAATCATACAGGCTCCTAGTGATTGCATCTATGTCTCTAATTACTGCGTACAAATCTATATCTATCTATCTATCTATCTATCTATCTATCTATCATCTATCTATTTCATATCTATCTATCTATCTATCTATCTCATATCTATCATCTATCTATCTCTATCTATCTATCTATCTATCTATCTCCTATCTATCTATATCTATCTATCTATCTATCTATATCTATGTATTATCTATCTATCATCTATCTATCTTCTATCTAATATCTATCTATCTATCTATCTATTATCTATCTATCTATCTATCTATCTATCTATCATCTATCTATCTTCTATCTAATATCTATCTATCTATCTATTATCTATCTATATCTATCTATCTATCTATCTATCTATCTATCTATCTATCATCTATCTATTTCATATCTATCTATCTATCTATCTCATATCTATCATCTATCTATCTCTATCTATCTATGTATCTCCTATCTATCTATATCTATCTATCCATCTATCTATCTATATCTATGTATTATCTATCTATCTATCTATCTATCTATCTATCTATCTATCTATCTTCTATCTAATATCTATCTATCTATCTATCTATCTATCTATTATCTATCTATATCTATCTATTATCTATCTATCTATCTATCTATCTATCTATCTATCTATCTATCTATCTATATCTATGTATTATCTATCTATCTATCTATCTATCTATCTATCTATCTATCTATTTTCTATCTATCTCTATCTATCTATCTACCTACCGTATCTATCTATCTCATATCTATCTATCTATTTATCTTCTATCTACCTATCTATTTCATATCTACAGGTGAAACTCGAAAAATTAGAATATCAGGCAAAAGTTCATTTATTTCAGTAATGCAACTTAAAAGGAATTGCATTAATGTAGCTTAAAATTAGAATTGTGTGAAAAGGTTCAATATTCTAGGCTCAAAGTGTCACACTCTAGTCAGCTAATTAATCCATACCCCCTGAGCAAAGGGGACCTCAAAATTGTGACTTTGGGGTTTCATAAGAAGTAAGCCATAATCATCCAAATTATACCAAATAAAGGCTTGAAATATCTCGCTTTGCATGTAATGAGTCTCTCATATGTTAGCTTCACCTTTTAAGTTGTATTACTGAAATAAATGAACTTTGCACGATATTCTAATTTTTTGTTTCACCTGTATATATCTATTATATCTATCTGTCTATCTCATATCTATCCATATATCTATCTATCTCATATCTATCTATCTATATCTCATATCTATCTATCCATCTATCTATCTATCTCATATCTATCTATCTATCCATATATCTATCTATCTATCTATCTATCTATCTCATATCTATCTATCTATCTATCTATCTATCTATCTCATATCTATCTATCCATCTATCTCATATCTATCTATCTATCCATCTATCTATCTATCTCATATCTATCTATCTATCTATCTATCTATCTATCTCATATCTATCTATCTATCTATCTATCTATCTATCTATCTATCTATCAGCCACTACCTAAAGAAAAGAGTGGTGCTGTTTCTTGTTCTTACTACTACTACACCAGTTATGTCCCACCATAGTGCCTGCCTCTAGTATACATATTCCCTTCTCAGTAATTCGCAGTAGATACGACCAAGATCAGTAAAGAACCTTCACTGCTGCTTTCAAGATTCTTTCCCTTTGAGAGAGCAAAATAGATTAGGTCAATAAAAATGTGTGTTGTATATCTGCATTACTGCCACCTTTTATTAAGATGCTTTAAGCAGGGATTGTAGTCATATAAGACTAATTTATCTACTCAGCTCATACAGTAACCTTTCACAGTTATTGTTTCTGCTGCTCTCAATTTACTCATTTAAAGGGTAAGCGATGCAAGTCTTTTTTCCCCCTTTCTTAACATGCTATTCAAAGAGAAATTACCATAAAAAGATCCCAAAACAGCAAAATATGTATTATAATATTATATTAAATATTTGTTAACACTTTACGCAGTTCAGGTTCCCATTTGCATTTCTTGTAATCCCCTATATATAAGGGGATATCATCTATTTGTCTTGTCCCTCAATGATTCTAAAGAATCAAAACTTTCTGTTGTATGGTGGATAAAATTATCTCAGTCTCATCAAACCCTGGAACCAATGATAGAGACAATTTTTATAGGAAACAAAATAAGTAACCTGTAGGATTTAGGACTAATGGAGGATATTTTCAGGAACTAAAAAAGAACATACCCCTGGGTTGTTCAAGCTTACATCCACAATGTTGTGAGGTGGTACTACTCAACATCAATCTACACTCACCTAAAGAATTATTAGGAACACCATACTAATACGGTGTTGGACCCCCTTTTGCCTTCAGAACTGCCTTAATTCTACGTGGCATTGATTCAACCAGGTGCTGATAGCATTCTTTAGAAATGTTGGCCCATATTGATAGGATAGCATCTTGCAGTTGATGGAGATTTGAGGGATGCACATCCAGGGCACGAAGCTCCCATTCCACCACATCCCAAAGATGCTCTATTGGGTTGAGATCTGGTGACTGTGGGGGCCATTTTAGTACAGTGAACTCATTGTCATGTTCAAGAAAGCAATTTGAAATGATTCGAGCTTTGTGACATGGTGCATTATCCTGATGGAAGTAGCCATCAGAGGGTGGGTACATGGTGGTCATGAAGGGATGGACATGGTCAGAAACAATGCTCAGGTAGCCCGTGGCATTTAAACGATTGCCAATTTGGCACTAAGGGGCCTAAAGTGTGCCCAGAAAACATTCCCCAACACCATTACACCACCACCAACCATTCTGTTTACGCCAAATTCGGACTCTACCATTTGAACGTCTCAACAGAAATCGAGACTCATCAGACCAGGCAACATTTTTCCAGTCTTCAACAGTCCAATTTTGGTGAGCTCGTGCAAATTGTAGCCTCTTTTTCCTATTTGTAGTGGAGATGAGTGGTACCCGGTGGGGTCTTCTGCTGTTGTAGCCCACCTTTCTTTCCCATTCTGATATTCAGTTTGGAGTTCAGGAGATTGTCTTGACCAGGACCACAACCCTACATGCATTGAAGCAACTGCCATGTGATTGGTTGACTAGATAATCGCATTAATGAGAAATAGAACAGGTGTTCCTAATAATTCTTTAGGTGAGTGTATATGCCTTAGCAAAAACATGTCAGTCCATAAGATTAGTGTACAGTATAGCGATAGAGTTGCAATCCATTATACAATTTGAGTTCTTTAAAATTGCCACTTGGGGGAGCTCAGGTGCTTACTGCATATACACTTACTATGAGATTCAATGAGAGCCTTATGCGCTAGACTCCTGCTAGTGAGAAGAGTATCAGGGGATTCGGGCCTGTTAATCAGAAAAGCAGAGCCCTGACTTCCGTAAACATATATTTTGAAATAATGCATTACAGAATATTGGACCTACTGTAAGAACAACATGTGTTAAAAGACTCCAAGTATTAGGGGGGGAATTTTTCAAGCTCTGCACTACAGAATTCCAGATTTAAAAATTCGCAAACTGGGGATTTACAACTTTATGGGCTGATTTGCACAAAAATTTTGCATTTTTTTCATACTGCTCATTGGTGAAAAAGCAGGTGTGGTTAGCTATGTTAATTAGTTTCCATCCAGATCTATCAACTGAGACTTAAATAGTTACAACTGTTTCAGTTTTACTCCACTAAAGGGGTGATGTAGAAAGTGTAGTAACGTCTCGGAACAGAAGTGTTAGCAGGGCCGAGTCTCCATAAATTTCCCCTAAATTGGTGGGCTGAAGCCGAGGAGGCCACCAGGGCCCTCCTCATGGCTAGGTTCATATCATTCTGATGTTCTCAGCGTTAATTAATGCTAGGACCATCAGGCACTTATGAACCTGGCTGGTGGCTGCAAGTGCCTTCCTGAATTCAACTGTATCGCCACTCTTAAGACAGAGATTCAGTTGAATAATACAGCTGGGGCAGCAGTATTTTGTGTTGCACTGTGGTTTTCGGTTCTGCTGGGGAAGCAGTATTTTGTGTTGCACTGTGGTTTTCGGTTCTGCTGGGGCAGCAGTATTTTGTGTTGCACTGTGGTTTTCAGTTCTGCTGGGGCAGCAGTATTTTGTGTTGCGCTGTGGTTTTCTGTTCTGCTGGGGCAGCAGTATTTTGTGTTGCACTGTGGTTTTCGGTTCTGCTGGGGCAGCAGTATTTTGTGTTGTACTACAGTACTGTTGGCTCCGCTTACTTCTGTTGTTCCTGCCTTCTTGTGTTGCCCCCACCTTCTATCCATCTAGACCCGCCTACAACATGGGGCCCTTTTTAGTTTTGTTTTTTCCAGGACCACTTTAAGTTCTAAGTCGGCCCCTGAGTGTGATGCACCAAATATGTCAACCATTGTGTGACATTCGATACATTTTATCCAAAATATGTCAACACAGACTCCTGCAAAACTGACTTCTTCCCAATGTCTTTGTGATACAGAGATACAGGAGGTAATTTGTCATGTGAGTAATATTTGAAGTCAGTTTTTCTTTATTCTGCGTTGGAATAATTTGCTCCAAATTTATCAAATATCACACGAAAGAACTACACTCAATTTCCCATCTACTTTTCAATACTGGAGTTAGTGGTATAGAAATGCTAAATATCACAATTATATTTTTTTAGGGTGCCAATAAGCAGGGCGCAATAAAGTTCCTCTATTTAATATAACTTCCAGAAAAAGTCTCAGCAATATCACCAGTTTTCCAGTCCAATCCCAAATTTAAAAACGAAGCATCCATGTCTTGGCATCTCTTTCTTTTTCTGGGAATCCTGGCTGTCTCG
The DNA here is from genome assembly GCF_014858855.1 of Bufo gargarizans. Lineage (NCBI taxonomy): Eukaryota > Metazoa > Chordata > Amphibia > Anura > Bufonidae > Bufo > Bufo gargarizans. Next base: position 473,850,773 of record NC_058081.1, on the reverse strand, counting down.
CCATATTTACAACATTCAGGTCTAATGTGTCACTGTAACAATACTGCTATTGTTAGACATAAATGTAGATCCAGCAGGAGCCTGCATATTTTTAAGAAAATTACATGTTAGCTTATTTATCAAAAATGTCAGCGGTTTTGCATTTGTGCTGTGATGTTCTGTGGCTGACATTTCTAGGTTCTGCAAATGGAGGATGAAAACATTAATGTACTGGAGTCTGACAAAATCCCTAACATTATTACCTCCCCCACCTCCTAGAGACAAGAAAAATCTGTTACTTTTATATATCCGTAAACATTCGGTCGCATCTACTTAACGAGGAGTATTTTTTTCCTAACTAAGGTATAACAGGTTTTATAGATGTAAAGGGGTATTGAAAGGGGTCTACTTTTTATACCTGCCATTTTCTGAGATAGCAGAATAGGTTCCCCATTCATGGACCCTACTAGCCAGTGTGCTGAGGGGTTTCTCTCTTTCTGGTGGATCCAGTATAATGCTACCGTGTGGTGGTCCAGTAGTGATTTTGAATACATTTAACTATATTTCCCTACAGAATATATATGTTCCTTGGAGGGTCCAGTAGCAGGACACATTGTGATCAGCTTATCATCAGGGGACCTTTCCAACATGGGAAGAGTGTCTCATTTGGAAACATCCAATGGGAATTTCCCCTTTGTATTTGCTGTTGTACTGGTTGATTTGCGCTCTGCTTGATCACCTCTTCTCCTAAGTACACCTATTTTACCCTTGTGTTGATAATGGCTTCTTGATGACTGTGTGGCACTGCTCCAAACTCTGACAGTGTCACTGGTCACCATTAATGAAAGAGCTTGTGCAACCACTTTGGGTGTGTACAACTTTACCTGGTTTGGCATCCCTCTCAACAATTGAAGAAAGTGCTGGGGGGGGATTCAAAAATTTGCTGTGGGGCCCGGTCATTTCTAGTTACGCCACTGGCCTTGTTCCTTGTCCCCATGTTTGAGTGTACTAACAACAAATCACCCGGGTTCGGACTGGCCAACCAGAGTACCAAACGATCCTCTGGTGGGCCCAGGTTCGTATTTAATAGCATGACCCAAAGGTCTTGGAGAAAACCCTAATTTGGAGATTCCTTTGGAGATAATCACTTACCATTAGAGTCTATTTCTTTGATTTAATAACTATTAAACATTATTGATGATATAGTAGATGGGTACCGAGACCAATTTCTCTGGTGGGCCCAAGAAACCCCAGTCCAGCAATTAATTCACCTGGGGGATTGAAACTAATCAACAAGCATCACAGTATTAGATACAATACCTAATAGTACAAGCAAACCCGGTGTACAGGTCCAATGGCATAAATAAGCTCAGAAGTACCAGCATCCAGACATTGGTTTGAAAGTCGCCTATGAAACTGTGTTCATACTGTGTTCATGCCACCATTGCCCCAAGGAACACTCCTGGGGCGGTACAGCATTAGGAAAACATGGCTGCTTTTTCCCAAAAACAGTGCCATACCTGTTTACGGGTTATGCATGGTATTACAGCTCTATTAATTTTAGGGAATAAAGCAGCCATGTTTTTCTCTGTATTTTCTTCTGCGGCATGTCCAAATGCAAACTTTGACTGATGAATTGTTTTCTTCTTTCTTTTTGAATTAGACATTGGGTACTATAACTGCAGTGCCAATTAAAGTCCCTCAGGTCAGCTCCTTGCACAGATTGGCAGGACATGGACCAGCAGTGCTACCTCAGGTAACTAAAACAGTAACTTATTTAACAGTAACGGTTTTCTTAAGATTATTTGCCTGCTTTTTTCATACAGACTGGAACATTTTGAACAGAGTCGTCTCATCATGAGAAAGTGTGCAAGTTATTGACAGGTCTGTTGTACTGCTGGAGGACGATATAAGGCAGGATAGTAAAGGTGGATTTAGACGGGCTGAGGAGCAGCAGATTGCCAGGAAAGAACCACTCCTTCCTGACAGCTGGCTGCTTGTTAAGTGGTAGTGAAGCGTTGCATTTACACACAGCGATAATCTCCACAGTATGAGGATGAGCGATCACTATTGTGATCGCTCATCCTCATACATCTGCATTGTTTCTGGGCTGCAGATCGCTGTTTAGACGATCTCCTGTCCACAAACAATAATGTAGGTGCCTGCACTAACGATAGTATCACCCAATGAACAAGCGTTTCGCTCGTTCATCGGGTGATCAGCTGCACCTTTAGATGGGCAGATTGTCGGGAATGAGCGTTCAATCCCGTCTAAATCCACCTTAAGGCCCTTTGCAGACAAGCGTGAGCGGATTAGATCCGGATGCGTTGCGAATGCGTTCAGTGACAAATGTGCGATTTCACAAGCAAGTTCATTCAGTTTTGTATGCGATTGTGTTCAGTTGTTCAGTTTTTATCGCGCGGGTGCAATGCGATTTAATGCATTTTGCACGCGCGTGATAAAAAAAAACTGAAGGTATATAAACAACATCTCTTAGCAACCATCTGTGAAAAACGCATCGCATCCGCACTTGCTTGCGGATGCGATTTTCATTCAGTCCCATTCACTTCTATGGGGCCTGCATATAGAACATGCTGAGATTTTCACACAATGCACAAGTGATACGTAAAAACCAACGCTCATGTACACAGACCCATTGAAATGAATGGGTCCGGATTCAGTGTGGGAGACTCACGCATTGCACACGTGTGGAATTCTTGCTCGTGTGAAAGGGGCCTAACACTATGCATACAGATAAGACTGGAAAGAACTGTGTGTCTCCAAAATGGCCGCTCCACTGAAGTTTATTTAAAAATAAAAATTAAATAGCTAAAACAAATAAATAAAGACAAACCAGTGCTCCAGACTAAAGAAAATAACCAGGAGCCATTGGCTCCTAAACTAAAAAATTTAGGAGCCAAATTAAAAAGCATATAATTAAAAAAAGGTCTTAACGGAGAAGATGAGACGCAGGTCACAGTAGTGAGCCAGCACTACATATAGGAGAGTACAGCACCACATACCTCTCACATCCAGTGACATCTTTTGGGGGACATGGTGACAAAAAATGGCGAATTGGGCGTTTTTGATTTTTTTTCTGTTACAACCTTCACCAGAGCGGAAATATTTTTTAATATTTTAAGAGCTCATACTTTTTCGGACGTGGCGATATGTAATATGTTTATTTTTTATTGTTTGTAAATTTTATATGTAAAATTGAGAAAGGGGGCAATTTAAACTTTTAGTATTTTGTTGTTTTTTTACTTTTATTTTACTTTTTATTTAATAACCATTTATCCCCTTAGGGTCTATAACCTGGATCTTTTCATCCCTTGTCCTATTCACCCTGATAGAGCTCTATTAGGGTGACTAGAACTTCACACTCTCCCTGCTGCCCTGTGCATAGTACACACAGCAGCAGGGAGATTACCATGGCAGCCAGGGCTTCAGTAGCCAAATGGATCCGTCCTGGCCCACAATGTAAGTCAATGGGGACAGAACCTTTTTCTCTGACACAATCTGGCACAATTGAAAACGGATCCATCTCCCATTGACTTTCAATGGAGTTCACGACGGATCCGTCTTGGCTATGTTACAGATAATACAAACGGATCCGTTTATGAAGGATGCATGCGTTTGTATTATTGTAACGGATCAGTTTTGGCAGATCCATAATGGATCCGCCAAAAACGCGAGTGTGAAAGTAGCCTTACCTCATGTACATCTTCCTCCATGTTTGTTCTTCAATTTGGACTCTCCTGATCTCTTTTCACCAAACAAATCCCTCTGGTTTGTTTCCTTCCTGTATGTAGCACTTCCTGTTCCTGTATCCAACCAAACCCATGATGCACTTCTTCCTTCTCTGCCAGAGCACCAGCACTAGTGCCCCTAACAACGCCCAGACAGTTTATAGCTCCTCCCACCCACCATGTTACATAGACACTCTATCGCTGCTCCTGTTACTGCCCATGGACATAACATCATAGGAAATAAGAAAGATCTGCATGGACATGGTCATGTGACCACTGCCCAGAATGGAAGATAGGCGCAGTAAAGGTTAAAGGAATACATTGCAAAATTACAGCTATCTTTATAAATGTTAAGTATATTTATGTAAACCAGAAAACTCCTTTACGCTAACATCTAGCTACATAACAAAACTAAAACATTGTTAAAAGCACTGGAAAAAAATCCAAAACACAGAGAAAACCAACAAGAAATGCAAAAATGTCCCCAAAAAACTGTGCGTGAAACTACCCTTTCTGACTATGTATCCGTGAATCCATACCTACACCTCTGACATTATTACGCCAAGGACAAATACACAGGCATATGGTATGTCCTCTTTTTAATAGATATGACGGATTTGTCAAGTTCCTGGCCACTAAAAGCTTTTTTTCCCCATCTAAATGATATTCCTGAGAGCGCTGATTATTTTCCCATTGGTTCACTGTCTAGCTCAAGCTCCTGCACAGAGGTGAACCGCCACCCCCCTGTATAATTGCTAGGTGTATTCCATTAGAATTCAAATGAATGTGTATAGACAATTAGTACTTTCGCTCCTCGTTTAAGCAGTCAACCGCTTATTCAGATTCACAAGGACAAGAGCTGCGAATGTTATAATGACAAGCTTGCCAACACTGCAAACGTCTCTAACAAAGACTGTGCCTTAATCAAAAATTAACAACTTAAGACTAATGCTGCAGTAACTAGCGACTGCAGCACTGAACCGAATACATTGTAATTAGTATTACAGAAATTAATATCTTGGAAATCAATACATCTAGAACAGGTTTAGCATCTTAGCCTACAGTCTAAGGGGGGCAATTATCAAGATCGGCGTTTTCTTCCCGCTGCACCTCCAAAGGGTGTACCAAATTTATGCAGAGGTGCAAGCCTCTCATAGATTTAGGGCATCCTACCGCCGGCCATTTTGCTTTTTTTAAGTTTTCTGGCATGAATAAAGATAAATGGTTTCTGTCGTGAATAAAATTAAATGTTATAGACCTGCTATGATGCCACCTCCCTGCCCTCGACATGCCAACTTTTCTTGTGACGTCTGAAAAGTGTCATACATCACATAGTAAATGTCCCCCTAATTCTTTATAAACACCATTAAAGACCGTTTTTGCTTTTTTGTTTAGGTCAAAAATGCTAGACTGATAGGTTTCCTGATAGGCATGATCTTTATAGTGGCTGGCACTACTTTAGTCTTACAGCTCCAGATCCCCTACGTGACATGGGGGAAGAGGGAGGGGGATTATCAATCAATTTGTGCCAGTATCTTAGCCTAGAAAAGTTGCAAATGATGGCTCACATTATAGTTGTGCTAAGATTTGTAATTTTTCTTGCCATTTGCCAGTTTCTGAAAGGTGACAAGAAAAGTGGGTGAAGTTACTAAATGGTTTTAGTGCAAATCTAAGGCCCCTTGCAGACCAGCGAGAATTCCGTGCAGGTGCAAAGCGTGATGCGAACGTATAGCACCCGCACTGAATCCGAACCCATTCATTTCAATGGGTCTGTGTACATGAGCGATGTTCTTCAAGCATCACTTGTGCATTGCGTGATAATCGCAGCATGTTTTATATTCTGCGATTTTCCCACAATGCTGGCCCCATAGAAGTGAATGGGGCTGCGTGAAAATCACATCGCTTCTGCAAGCAAGTGCGGATGCGATGCGCTTTTCACTGATGGTTGCTAAGAGGTGTTGTGCATTTTTCACTGAACGCATCTGCAACCTATTCTGCTCACGCTCGTCTGCAAGGGGCCTAAGCCTGCTCATAGCAGATATAAATTCCATTTTCTACCTTTTAGGACAGTCCAAGATCTGCCATATTTATTAGCCACTTAGGGGGTCATTTATTATGGGAAGTGCAGCAATTTTTGTCTTACTTTTGTCACAGATTTGGTCGCAAACGGGAATTGTGGCTGAATGTTCGGCTTTTCCCTGGTCATACCACTTTTCCGAGGTGGTGGAAAAAGGGGGAGTGACTCGTCTGATTCATCATTTTCTACGCCTCTTTTTGGTGTAGAAAATGACTTAGCGAGGGAGCTGGTGTAGATGTAAGAAAGTCACACGGCCGCTGGTAAAACGCCTAAGTTATAGAGAGGCCAGCGCCTCTACATAACTTAGGCGCATCAAACAGCAGTGGACGTGGACTAAGATCGGCATCTAAATTGCTGGTCAATCAATGTCCCGCCTTAGACTTTATACAACGGGGCTCCAGTCTTGCCATAGGAGTGGGTCCTATGGGTGGGACCTGCTCCTATTTATAACATATCCTGAGGATATGCTATAAACGTCCAGATGGGAATGGCCCTTTAAATCACACGTCCGTCCGGCTGACTGCAGCATCAGCCTTCATCCATTCTTCTGTCTGAAGTATGAGACTAAGCACACCGAAACCCAAACATGAAAATGATCAGGAGAAAATTAACCCCTTTGCTTCCTCTAAAATGCCTACATACTGATGAACGCAGAGAACAAGCTTACTACATCTCTTACTCATTTCTAGGCCTGCTGTGTAGCAATTATACAAGAAAGACTACATTTTGTTTATTACTCTTGGATGTTGATTTTTTGCATTCCACATCCCAGTGTCCCATAAAACGCTGTTGTTAAATCTATAAATTATTATGGGCGATCGCTTTAAAAGAGATTCTATTTTTTATTATGTGCTCCAGCACTACCCCCTATGAGGAAAATGAGAATTATTTGCCAAGTATACGCTGCTTAGTGTTTGTCACATGTTCTGTGGATGTTACTGAATGATGTTTGGCTGGATGTTTATGGTAATGTTCAATATTTGAAAGACTTTTGCTATCATTTTCTAAAAATTACTGTTTTAATACCAAATGCGCATTCTGTCCTTGAGGAAAATAATCTGTTGTGGGGGTTAGGAAACCTGCGGATCTTCAGCTGTTGTAGATTGTATGTGTCTATTGTCGTTGTTACGGCACACTGAGACTTATAGTATGTTACCTTTTGTATGTATGCCTGCATGATATATAGCAGGATTTTACCTATGCAAAATTGGCTGCGTATTCTGCATCAGGAATGCCGCAGTTTTTCACTTTGAATGCTGCATGCCCGTTTAGTGTTTAATCCTATGGAATAGTGCTAAATCGTGAGCAGATACCAGCCGCGGTTTGCTGCATCTTTCCAAAAACGATGCCAAGAAGGGACATGGTTGTGGTTTGAAACAATGGCACATTCCTACCAAAAGGGAGGCGAGTCGCTAGAAAGTCGTCCATTAAAAACATTAGGAAGCGGATACCATGCGTCTGCCACCAGAATCTTGGTGCAGAGTCCAGCAAAATACGCAGTGTGAACAAGGATAAAAAAAAAAGATTGCTATTTCCCAAAAATATCTCCCCTTTAAGCCTCATGCACACAGACGTTGTTTGGGTCCGCATCCGAGCAATCATTTTGGTGGCTCGGATGCGGACCCATTCACTTCAATGGGGCCGCAAAAGATGCGGACAGCACTCCGCTTTGTTCTGTGGCCCCGCAAAAAAAATATAACATGTCCTATTCTTGTCTGCGCTTTGCGGACAAGAATAGGCATTTATATTGAAGGCTGTCCGTGCCGTTCCGCAAATTGCAGAACTTGCACAGACGCCATCCGTGTTTTGCGGATCCACGATTTGTGGACCGCAAAACACACCACCACGTGTGCATGAGGCCATAGGTATGGCAGCGTAGCCCCATTTTTTTTATTTAGAGTGTGGTGCAACACCAGACAGTCTATGAACAAGAGTGACATTTGTAAAAAAAAAAAAAAAACAATCTCAATATCCCATCAACCCTTTTTCCGACTTCTACCGTACAGTCATGTGAAAAAATTAGGACACCCTTTGAAAGCATGTGGTTTTTTGTAACATTTTTAATAAAAGGTTATTTCATCTCCGTTTCAACAATACAGAGAGATTAAAGTAATCCAACTAAACAAAGAAAACTGAAGAAAAGTCTTTTCAAGATCTTCTGTAAATGTCATTCTACAAAAATGCCTATTCTAACTGAGGAAAAAGATAGGACACCCTTGCCCCTAATAGCGAGTGTTACCTCCTTTGGCTGAAATAACTGCAGTGAGACGGTTCTTGTAGCCATCTACCAGTCTTCGACATCGGTCTGAGGAAATTTTACCCCACTCCTCAATGCAGAACTTTTTCAGCTGTGAGATGTTTGAGGGGTTTCTTGCACGTACAGCCCTTTTCAAGTCACCCCACAGCATCTCAATGGGATTCAAATCTGGACTTTGACTTGGCCATTCCAGGACTCTCCATTTCTTCTTTTTCAGCCAATCTTTGGTTGATTTACTAGTATGTTTTGGGTCATTGTCATGTTGCATGGTCCAGTTCCGCTTCAGCTTTAATTTTCTAACTGATGGTCTCACATGTTCTTCAAGCACCTTCTGATACACAGTAGAATTCATCGTGGATTCTATGATGGTGAGCTGACCAGGTCCTGCTGCAGCAAAGCAGCCCCAAACCATGACACTTCCACCTCCATGCTTCACAGTTGGTATGAGGTTCTTTTCTTGGAATGCTGTGTTTGGTTTACGCCAAACATGTCCTCTGCTGTTGTGTCCAAATAATTCAATTTTGGACTCATCTGTCCAAAGAACATTATTCCAGAAGTCCTGGTCTTTGTCAACTTTATCTCTGGCAAATGTCAGTCTGGCCTCGATGTTTCTCTTGGAAAGCAAAGGTTTCCTCCTTGCACACCTCCCATGCAAGTTAAACTTGTACAGTCTCTTTCTGATTGTAGAGGCATGTACTTCTACATCAACAGTAGCCAGAGCCTGCTGTAGTTCTCGAGATGACACTTTAGGGTTTTTGGAGACCTCTTTTAGCATCTTGCGGTCTGCTCTTGGGGTGAACTTGCTGGGGCGACCAGTCCTGGGCATGTTGGCAGTTGTTTTGAAAGCCCTCCACTTGTAGACTATCTTCCGGACAGTGGAATGGCTGATTTCAAAATCTTTTGAGATCTTTTTAAATCCCTTCCCAGACTCATAGGCTGCTACAATCTTTTTTCTGAAGTCCTCTGACAGCTCTTTTGCTCTCACTATGGTGCTCACTCTCACTTCAACAGTCAGGAGCACACCAAACTAAATGTCTGAGGTTTAAATAGGGCAAGCCTCATTCAACATGCAGAGTAACGATCTACTAATTATGTGCACCTGGTGTGATATACCTGTGTGAGATCTGAGCCAATTTAAGAGGGAATACATGTCAGGGTGTCCTATCTTTTTCCTCAGTTAGAATAGGCATTTTTGTAGAATGACATTTACAGAAGATCTTGAAAAGACTTTTCTTCAGTTTTCTTTGTTTAGTTGGATTACTTTAATCTCTCTGTATTGTTGAAACGGAGATGAAATAACCTTTTATTAAAAATGTTACAAAAAACCACATGCTTTCAAAGGGTGTCCTAATTTTTTCACATGACTGTACATGCATGGTGAAGCAAACGGGTACTTCCGCCACAGTATACATGTATTGTGCAGTGACGACACAAGCTCAGGGACTGATCCAGTATGCATCAAGTGTCAGTTGTATATTATAGCTAACCCCTTGTTGCAAATGATCACATGTTAAAGACCCCTGGTATGGCTAGAAAAATAGGTTAAAAAAGTTTAAAGGGCTTCTGTCAGCCCACTAAACCGTTTTTTTTTTTTTGTTAATATTAATCCCTACACTGCAAGCTCCCTGTACATATGCTAAATATTCATTTTTGTTCAGTAGATTTTGTTAAAAATCAAGTTTTATAATATGTAAATTACCTTGCTACCAGCAAGTAGGGCGGCTACTTGCTGGTAGCAGCCGCATCCTCCTCTCATCATGACGCCCCCTCTGCCGTTTGATTGACAGGGCCAGGTACGGCGCAGGCGCGATATTTTGAATTCAAACAGGGCCAGCAGAGAACGATCCCGTTCCCTGGCCCTGTCAATCGCACAGCGGAGGGGGCGTCATGATGAGAGGAGGATGCGGCTGCTACCAGCAAGTAGCCGCCCTACTTGCTGGTAGCAAGGTAATTTACATATTATAAAACTTGATTTTTAACAAAATCTACTGAACAAAAATGAATATTTAGCATATGTACAGGGAGCTTGCAGTGTAGGGATTAATATTAACAAAAAAAAAAAACTGTTTAGTGGGCTGACAGAAGCCCTTTAATAGAAATGCAAAAAAAAAGATATAAGAAGAAAAAATAAGAAAATAAATAAATTAAATAATAACCTTTTTTTCCTAATTAAGTAAAAAAACAACAATATAATTGATATTACCAACTTAAAGAGAACCTCTCACCATAAGCATGCAGTCCAATCTGCAGGCAGCATGTTACAGAACCCGAGGAGCTGAGCAGATTGCTATATAGTTATGTGGGAAAAGATTCAGTATAACTTTTAATTTATTTATTTATATCCCTACTCTTTCAAGCTTAAGAGTCATGTGGGCAGTCCTACTTAAAGGGGGTGTATAATCTTGTACATTGGGGGCTTATTGCTAGGATATTCCCCCAGTGTCTGATAGGTGCAGGTCTCACCTTTGGTTGGGTGGAACCTGAAGTGTTGAGTTCTCGTTGTGATTGCTACTTCCACAACTCCATACCCAACCAACTCAATTTTATTTTTCATTACAAGTAATTTGATCTTACTTACTTACATATGAGTTTTTATAAATTTTATTACAGGTTAGGCCAAAGACTCTGATTCCAGAAAGCCTTCCCATCTCCCTCTGCAGAGACCAGCCTTCTAAACAACCCCCTACATTTCAAAAGGCCACGGTGGTCAGTATCAAAAACCCCAGCCCAGCCCTTCCCACTGCCAACAACACCGTCAGCCACCTCCAGGCTTCCAACGGCCAATCTCAGAGCTCACTGGAACCAACAATTTCTTCGCCTCTAAGTAGTGGAGGTGTGGCCTACGCAATTATATCCACCTCGCCAAGCAATGCAAACCCAATTAACACCAGCAACGTTTCTGTGGTGAATGATGGCATCAAAGTTCAACCGCTCCTAATCAGCGCTGACAGCAAGGTAGGTTGAATCCATTTTTTTACATTTTTTTCATCTACAACTCCAATTCCAAAAAAGTTGTAACACTGTGTAAAATGTAAATAATTGTAAATAAAAGTTATTGCAATGATTCATAAATCTCCTAGACCCATATTTTTTCCACAGTTGATCATAGAATACATATCACATTTTACAATTTCATGAACTCGTTAAGAATTTGATGCACCTCATAAAAGTTGGGACAGGGGTAATAAAATGGTGGAAAAGTAAGCTAATAAAAAACAGTTGGAGGAGGAATATGCTACTATAAGCCACATAAAAAGAAGCAAAGATGGGCAGAGCTTCATCAATCTGCAAAAAACTGTCTAAACATTGTGGAACAATTTAGAAAGATGTTTCTCAATGTAAAATTGCAAATATGTTGACTATCCCACTATCTACAACACAAAATATCATCCCAATTTTTTTTGAGAATCTTCAGATATCCGTGTGCTCAAGGGACAAAGCCGTCTGTCAATATTGGATGCTTGTGATCTACTGGACCTCAGGTGGAACTGCATTAAAAACAGGAATGATTCTGTACTGTAAATCACTGCATGGACTAAGGAACAATTCCAGAAATCTGTCTGTGAACACACAAATGCAAGTTAAAGCTGTATCATGCAAAGAAGAAGCCATATGTTAACATGATCCAAAATGTTTATTTAAAACGGACTGAGGCAAAATGGAAATCTATTCTGTGGTCAGATGAATAAAAATGTGAAATTATTTTTTGAAACCATGAGAGCTGTGTTCTGCAGACTTAAAAGGAGAAGGACCATCCAGCTTTTTATCAGCATACAGTTCAGAAGCCTGTATCTCTGATGTTATGGGGTTGCATTAGTGCCTTTGACATGGGTGGCTTACATATCTGGAAAGGCACTATCAATGCTAAACAGTATATAGAGGTTTTAGAACAACATATGTTCTTATCTATAAGTCTCTTTGAGGGAAGGTCTTGTGCATTTCAGCAAGACAATGCTAAACCACATCATTTTTTCATGAAATTGTAAAATGTCTCAATTTCAACATCTGATATGTGTTCTATGTTCTATTGTGAATAAAATATGGGCATATGAGATTTGTTTTTATTTACTTTTTTTGCATTTTAAACAGCGTCCCAAGTTTTTGGGAATTGGGATTGTAAATCTTTGATAACCATTTGTCAAGGTATAAATATAAAATAGAGGCAAACTGCAGTTTCTATGCGAATGAGAAAGGGAGCCTAAACCTGGTTGGCCCTCTTCCCTTTGCTATTGGATGGGAAAAAACTGTGCAGGACTACACTGTCCTAGAGGAACTATCAGGGAACTATGAGGATATGTATGTTACTTTGCCCATCTAATTGTGTGGAGGACCCATGTTATGTTTTGTCGTCTGATTTATGCTTTCATGCCACACTTTTAAAGGGATTCTGTCACCAGGTTTCACCCCTGTCAGCTAAACATATGCTGATGTTCAGGGCCTCATCAGGATTCCTAATGTGGGCTTCTAAATGTGATCCGTAGCCTTATTTTGCTAAAAAACAGGTTTTACTAACCTGTCACTCAAAGAAATAAGGTGCCCAAGGGGATGTCAAGGGATGCAAGGTGCCGGCCGCACCCACTGCCGTTCGTGCCCAGCGCTGCCTTTCCAGACTTCTGTACCGCCTCCTAATCCTCTGTGTTGCCTCTCGCTCTCCCTCCCTCCCCCTCCTCCTGCTGTAAGATCTTGCGCGTGCGCGCAGGGCTCTGAGAGGCTGGCGCCAGAGTGCAGGTCATACCTGGGTTGAGCGAAGTGCCGGCGCATGCGCACTTCGCTTTAAGAAGGCAAATCGAGAAGTCTGCACGGGTGCATCAGGCAGAGCCCTGTGCGCACGCGCAAGATCTTACAGCAGGAGGAGGGGGGTGGGAGGGAGAGCGAGAGGCGGCACAGAGGATTAGGAGGCGGTGCAGAAGTCTGGAAAGGCGGCGCTGGGCACAAACGGCGGTGGGTGCGGCCGGCACCTTGCATCCCTTGACATCCCCTTGGGCACCTTATTTCTTTGAGTGACAGGTTAGTAAAACCTGTTTTTTTTTTGCAAAATAAGGCTACGGATCACATTTAGAAGCCCACATTAGGAATCCTGATGAGGCCCTGAACATCAGCATATGTTTAGCTGACAGGGGTGAAACCTAGTGACAGAATCCCTTTAAGTTGCATTTCCAGCACTGTCTCATGTATGAGCTTCTATGGGTGACTTATGACCATCAGTTGACATCTTTAAGCAAACCTATGACTAGATCAGTTCTTTGTGCTATGGACATCGTTTGATTGTGCAACTCACTCTTCTTTCAATACAGGCTTCTGGTTCATGAACAGCCCACATTCCTTCACATCAGCAGCACTTTAGGGAAGCTATAAGATTCTAGCAATGAACCCATCTCATGTAGAATTCTTTTAATGTAAGGGTCTAGGTCAGTGGTTTCCTACTGGTGGCTCTCCAAGCTGCTGCAAACTACAACTCCCAGCATACCTAGAGCCATGTACCCATGTACTTAAAGGGAATGTGTTATCAGAAAATGACTTATTTATATCATGTTTTTATGTTTAATATATTTTTAAAGAATTTCCGATGATGTTATTTTTAATTTTCCATGTCAATATCTATATTTAAACAAAGAACATGAAATCCTGCAGTTATTACACTGGCCACTAAGACGAATAATAAACGCCACTTCTTGGCCTGTACAGATCACTTTACTGCAGTTACTTGCTTATCTATACACTGAGGTGATATTACAGAAAGGATTAGAATGATAGATAAGACAGGATCCACCATTCACAATAGGTGATTGTCAAAGCTCATGTATTCTTTCCTTGTACAATGCCCTCTGCACAGCTCACAGAGCATGCCTAGAAAACTCTCCCATAGAAGTCTATAGGGTCCCCTCGAGACCATTGTGTCTATGGCCAATGGGGCTGCCATAAAGCAATTTTCTTAATGCTTTATAAATGCTGTTAAGGACAGCTCAGGCAAGATGGCCACCCCCCACAATCATGTTCAGAAAATAAAATAACACAATCTGCAATCAGAAAACAAAAACAGAATAGGAAAAAAGGATGCACTGCTATCTGGGTTTAACTGGCAAGTCTTTGCTTTGGTCATTATTTTCCAATTAATGATTTTAGAACACCACTTTTTTTTTTTTATCAAGACTGTGTCATTTGTTTTAGGTAATTTTCATACAACCTCAAGTTCAGAGCCAACCAGAGATCAAAACAAAAATTAAGAAACCTTGTGAAGAACCTCCTCAGGGACCCCCAGCTACCAAAAAGAAAAAGGAGGAAAATCCTGAGGTAATACTTGAGCTTAGTACTCATTGGTTAATTTTGTTCCTCAGCAAAGAGATGTTGTTTCTTCTTTATGACAGGACCATATCCCTAGTGTATCTTTTTACTCTGGAAGACCTGACATATGCAAGAATTCTGCAGACAGCCCATTGACTTCAATAGGAACTTTCTAATGTCCATGTCAATTGCAGGGGAAACGAATGCTTGTTGCCAGATTCCTTCTCAGATTACATCTGAGTACTACCACTGTTCAGCTTATAGCTGGTATACCCTTCTCAAACAGGATTGTCAAGAACAGACAATTAGAGATGGCCTTGCGGTTCGCCTGGCGGTCGTTTCGCAACAAACTTTGCGTGTTCGCGATTCGCCATATTCTTTTACATTGTGAAGAACTTTGACCCATGACACATCCATCAGGTGGTACAGGACAGCCAATTGAGATGTTTCAGCACCTTATAAATAAACCTGATCTGGGCGCCATTTTACATTCAATGTTTTGCCAGTGTAGGGAGAGGATGCTGTGTAAAGCAGGGACAGGCTGTTAGGGACACCAAACACTAGCTAATAGGGCCAAAAAAGTCATTTTAAGCACTAGTATAGGTGTGCTATCGATATATGTGATACACAGAGGGGGGCGATATACTTATAATATACTTTTATAATGAGTCAAAAACACATATCTATATAGTGATCACCTGGAAGTCAGGGGCCTAGGGGCTAGGGGCTTACTAAGGCCATTTTTATATAGGGTAAGGTTCCGGACGGGGTCGCTCTTATCAGGGTGGGTGGTCTGTGGTTAGGCTATCAGGGCCAGAATAGCAGCCCCCTGTAAGGCAATATCACGGACAGTTCTTGGCCCAACCTGTCCTTCAATACCACATCATCATCTAGCCCAGGGATGGATGTTTTTTTGCTTTCCCTCCTGGATTCATCGATGTGCACTGGAACCCCCCGGATTGTGGTAGGACATATGGTTTCTGATTTGGTGCCGCCGAGCACCTGATTTAGTGCCGCCGAGCACTTGTTATTGCCTACCACATCTATGCTTTTTGGTTAACTTTAATAATTTAATATATTTTCATTTTGAGGGATATCTTTTCCATTCACACGTCCGCAAAATGGGTCCGCATCTGTTCCGCAATTTTGCGGAACAGGTGCAGACCCATTCTTTTTCAAAGGGGCCGGAATGTGCTGTCTGCATTTGCGGATCCACATCTGCATTTGCGGATCCACATCCGTATTTGCGGATCCGCACTTCCACATCTGTGCTTCCGTTTTCGCAAAAAAATAGAACATGTCCTATTCTTGTCCGCAATTGCAGACAAGATTAGGCATTTTCCATTATAGTGCCGGCGTTGTGCGGTCCACAAATTGCGGAATGCACATTGCCGGTGTCCGTGTTTTGCGGATCCGCAACACACTTACGGACATGTGAATGGACCCTCATAGTAAAATTATTAAAGGTTACGTTTTATCTTCATGTATATTCTAATGGATTGCCTTCCTTGTACAATGTTATAATATACTTTCTATGTTAGAAAGTATATTATAGTGCATTTGTATTGTGCGGCAGTTGTGTGCGGTTCTGCTGCGATACTGCAGGTATATAGAGGGATAAGCGTTATTGGAACAAATAATTTCTACAGGTGTGATATACCAGTCGTCCCCCAAAAGAACAGATTGAAGCGGGGTGTTATATACCAATATACTTTCTTTATAGTGCATTTCGGTACTGTATAGTGCATTTGCGCATGCGCATACGCGAAAATTTAATTGCCGATATTTCGCATTGGAAAAAAAAATGAATGGAGATTGGAAATTTAAATAATACATCTGGTATGTCACTGTCCATGTTGTGGGACTATTTGTGTCTTCTAGTAATTATTTCTTGGCTGCAAATATGAGCTGAAGGTTTTCAGCTTCGCCTGCCATTAAAATGAATGGGACTCGCCGCAAACTTGATCGCAAACCATCCCGGCAGATGTTAGTCCATCACTACAGACAATCAATTTAGTGTACTCCTGATGCTGCTGCCACCTCCAGACTCTGTCATTGGGCCACTCTGTGGTCTCCTCATGCTGCTTCCACCTCACCACTATGTCATAGGGCCAGTCTGTGGACTTCTCAAGCTGTTCCCACCCTCCCTACTTCATGACTAGGCCACTATTTTTCCTTTCGGCCTGGCTGACATCATCATTTATTTGACCCTTCTTCTGATCTGTCGGAAGGAAGAAAAAATTAGACACACAACGGATCCTGTCTGTGTAACAGCTGTAAGGCCTGCATGACATGGTCCCTATTTTGCATCAGAATTGGCTTATGATTTGGTAGACAAAAGCAGGAGTGGGTACAAAACACAGAAGACATGCAAATATTCCATTAACGTGTCATCTCTGTTTTGGATCCTCTCCTGTTTTTTTGGCTTTAGCAATACTGATGGATTACTGACCAAATGCTGACCGAGTGAAGGCGGATGCTCCACAGACAGGATCCGTTTTTTTGGGGTTATTGTTCTGACGGATCAGAGAAAGGACAAAATAATCAGTGATGTCAGCACAAACTTACTGCTGACACCCAATCTACTCTGTCAGGGGGGCTCTACTTGTATAAGCATTTAATAGAACAGGTGTGGAATCAGCTGCCGACGGTGTAAAAGTGCGCTTCTTCTTGACGCCAACATTGACCTGTAAGGCTGAGTTCACACTTGAGTTATTTAGTCCGTTTTGGCCCCGTAACTGCCCAAATAAGTGAAATGTGCAGTGATTCTATGAGCGACACCTGTCATCTGCATGTCATACTGACTCACAGTATTGTTTTACTACCACAGCAGACTCCCTATGCGTGTTACTACAAGGCACAGTGTACTACACCACTATAAAGCCAGGAAATATACTTTTTTGACACAATTCGCCACGAATAAATTCGGATCGAACCCAATTTTTTCGAAAAATTCTGCGAACCGGCCAAATCGAATTTCTGAGAAATTCGCTCATCTCTAACACCACGCTGTCCACAGGTTGCATGTGATATTGCAGATCAGTCCCATTCACTGAACTGAGCTGAACTGTAACACCACACACATCCCATGGAAAGGTATGGTACTTTTTTTTTTCTTAAGAAAATACAGCCATAGAACACCACCTTCCCATTCACTCTCTCCTTTAATGACATTGAACATGATCTCAATGTGTATTAATGTTAATTCTGTTTCCTTCCTTCTCCCCAGAAAATTGCCTTTATGGTAGCACTAGGCCTTGTTACAACAGAACATCTGGAAGGTGAGTTATATTTCATGGCTTTTGTATATTGTCTTTAGTATTCTTTTAAGCTGTTTTTAGATCTGTTACTAGAAAAGCTGGGTGACAAAAATATCCGGCATGAAAGTTCCTTAATCTGTTACCCAAATTTTCAAAACCCTAAAAGGAAAACCAACAGTGATAGTAGAATAGAGGATGTTTCACTGTAGATATATCACCACCATCACAGTCCCAAAATTGGCTATTACGCAGCTTCCCCAGATCCCAAAAAAGGCAATTTGACAGCATACTTATCGACCTTTAAATTGTGAAAATTTTGATATTTTTGTCCACTTTTGTGGTGCGGTTTACAGGATACTCCCTTAAACTGTAGGTAAGTATGTTACAATGATACTAGAGCAAAACATAATTTCCTTCATGGGAACATGGGAAAGGTTGGACCCTTATGAAATGCTTCAGGGGCCACCTGAATGGCAAATATGCATGGATAAGCAATGATGGCAGTGAATGGGGTTGTATCAAGGAATGGATGTGCTCATAGGCACATTAGGCCTAATGCATATTAAGGGGAATTGGGGGGGGGGGATTTATCATAGACCAGCATTTTTACGCCAGTCTGATATTTCTTACGCTGCTGGAAGATGAGCCTAATTTATGCCTAAAGTGAAATCTATGCCAGCTTGGAGCTGGTCTACATTTTAGTCTTCTTTCTTGCCAGAAAACTGGGGCTAAACAATAAAAATACGTTGGGCTTGCTGGCCCCGTCCTCTCCACACTTTTCTTGTGAAAATGGCAAGAGCGGCATAGAAACGCCACTTCTGCCAAAAATTAGATACAATGGCATTTAAAAAGTTGCAGACATGAGGTTTGCAACTTTTTTACACCAGAAAACTGGCAGTATATGTTCGGCTACTTTCACACTAGCGACAGCCTTCTCTGGCAGGCTGTCCCGGCGGGCCGGCCGCAGCACGGACATCATGCCAAGAGGCGGCCGGAATAAAACTCCAACATGTCATAGTTTTATTCCGGTTGCCTCTCGGCATGTTTGCCATTCTGCGGTCAGACCTCCGGCCCGCCTTCATTATAGTCAATGGGGTCGGAGTGGACTTCTGGCAGCACGGTGCACTAGCAGCAGCACAGATTCGGCTGCCGTTAGTGTGAAAGTAGCTTTAAGTAGGTACAGTGCTGTTATTGAGAGGAGGCTATCCAGGGGTAGGCTGCAGAGGCGGCTACATGTTGTGAGGCACCTACCGCTCTACCCAAAAATATGAAAACCATACATGATGTAAGTCGTGGTTGTCTTTAAGGGGTTATCCAAGACCTATAATGCCCCCCCCCCCCCATATGCTTAGGCCCCTCACACACAATGTACTTATCCGTGATGCTAGGGAGGGGAGACTCGTTCCTATCCGCATGACAGGGATATGCAGAGGCGCCCATGCCAGCATCAGAAGCTAAGCAGGTGGTGGGGATCGAGGTAAGTACAATCTGTGTGAGGAACCCAGGTATATGGGGGGGGGGGGGGGCATTATAGGTTGTGGATAACCCCTTTAACTGGTGGAGTCTAAGAAGTCAGTCTGTGCCTACAGGTTCCTGAAAGTCTTGAACGGCATATTTGACTGGCTAAGCAGCAATGCCAGCATGGGGAATCTATAGTTAAATATATTCGCCTTTCAGGAGGTTGGGAAAGCTGGGTAACACATGGTATATCAGAGCCACCCAAGAAAAGTCATTTAGGATGCAGCAGATACCTGTAAATGGCTAATGTCATTACCCATCTGCTGCTGACAGAGTGAGAGAAGCGTAGATCATTACCTAGGGAGCCATTAATGACAACTTTACCCACTTTCAATTAACATTACTGTTCAAACCAAAAGGAAAACACAGAAAAAAAACTGAAATGTGTTAATCTGCAGTAAATGGCATTAAGGCGAGGTATATTCCTTCCTCGGCATCTGCAAACTGACATCTGCCTTCCAACAGTAATAAAAATGATCCACCATTTCCATTAATAGCTCTTCACCGCTATGTTCTTCTCCTAATACCCAGCCACTTGTATATACGGCGGATACAGTACATCCCACAGTACCTATCACTTATACCCCTGGCTCGGCCGTGATGCACTCTTTACCATGTTTCATTAGCATAATGCATACACTTATATCAATCCCTTTCTGCATTCGTTACAGATTTGATGCATTTGCTCATTTAGAATGTTTTGCTGATGGTTGAACTTTTTCGATTTACCGCATACTACATCATGGAGACTGATCCCGCTATTTACATGTAGGCACAGGCATTGCTATAAGTATAAGGGGTGCATAACAGTTGCAAAAGAAGGCACCAGTATTGTAAACCGCCTATGATAGCTGTACCTGGGGGGGCTGTTAAAGATTAAAGAGAGCTTCCACTTACACCTCTACATATGAGTTTTATTAAGGCCTCATACACACAACCGTATTTGAATCTGCAAAATACGGATACCATCTGTGTGCTGTCTGTGTTTTTTTGCAGACCCATTGACTTCAATGGGTGCATGATCCTCATTTGAGGACCAGAATACGTAGGGCATGTTCTATAATTTGCTGAATGGACTTGTTTTACATGCATTGGATGGTAGCTACCTTACTTCAGTAAAGAATCGGTTGCCCTCAGCTTCCTAAATTCACCAGT
Source organism: Bufo gargarizans (assembly GCF_014858855.1). Lineage (NCBI taxonomy): Eukaryota > Metazoa > Chordata > Amphibia > Anura > Bufonidae > Bufo > Bufo gargarizans. Next base: position 473,830,496 of record NC_058081.1, on the reverse strand, counting down.
ATGGATTACGTCCTCACCTACATGGACTTCGACTTTAAGATATTGTATATTTTGGTCTCCAAAATGGCTAGTAAAGTACATATTTACCCTGTTTTGATTCAAATAACGTATGAACCATGTCCATGCTATAAATATGTCTATATAACGTAAATCATATCCTCTTCAAAGCCAGCCAAAAACTGGTTAGTAAAAGTGGGGGCACTGTGGTCCCCATCACATGTACCTGACTTTGGCAGGACCACCTGTCATGAAACTTGAAGGAATTATGTTCTAGGGCGAAAAGTAACATTTAACAGACCTGTTATACAAAATCAGAGGCAATGTCTAACTGCCTGGACACCCGCATAAGATGGGACACGGATGTACAAGCTCTCAATGGCCACACTTGCCAGTCTGTAGTCTTCCTGCCAGTGAAATTCTGTCAAGATTTCCAAAAATGGGAGGTATTTCCGAACCTCTATTTGTAAAAATAGTTATAGATGATCCAACACTCTCAGAAGTTGCCGATCAACAACCACTTATAGTTTTCTGGTGCATCTTAACAATTTGTGATATTCTAGTGAGAGGATGGTATAAGGTGACACAGGTAGATGGGAAAAAAAAACTGGTAGAAGGGAATTTTACCAAGGGGCAATTACTGATGAGGGCATTGCTATTTTTGTGAGAGGCTACATCGGACAATGCTGGAATTAGAATTTTGGAGGGTATGAATTGATAATTACAGATGTAATTACATGTAAGACACAATATGTGGTATACTCAATAACACGTGCGGCCCATATTATATAGAAAAAAACATTAGACCGATGCATAAGACCGATTAGGCAAACTTACATTCAATGCAGATGGAGTGCATAGACATAGGGACTCCTAATCAAGGAAGCGGAATTAATTATGAAAACTGGGGAGCTAGGACCACTAGGCCTTGGGCCTCATGCACACGGCCGTTGTTTTGGTCCGCATCCGAGCTGCAGTTTTGGCGGCTCGGATGTGGACGCATTCACTTCAATGGGGCCGCAAAAGATGCGGACAGCACTCCGTGAGCTGTCCGCATCCGTTGCTCTGTTCTGTGGCCCAGCACAAAAAATATAACATGACCTATTCTTGTCTGCACTTTGCGGACAAGAATAGGCAGTTATATTAAAGGCTGCCCGTGCCGTTCCGCAAATTGCGGAACGCGCACGGACGCCATCCGTGTTTTGCGGATCCGCGATTTGCGGACTGCAAAAATCACCATGTGCATGAGGACTTAATGATAGGAGTGACTTATATGCAATAAAGAGAAGATTTTACCATATGGTGAGTGCCGTGCTTCCTTCATTTACTAGCTGGTATTTTAAATATAGACTTTTCTAAATACCTTCAGTCACTCCAGTCATCCCTCAGGAGGAGCATTCTCCTCTCTATGCACCTTGTTGCCACCCGCCAGATAATGCACTGTATATGTGCTGCTAACAGGAGTGGGGGGAGGGAAGTAACAACAGCTCTGTGCACATTTCTTGTCCAGGCCAGATGTGACAACTTAATTGAATATCTTTACTACATATTATACTCTAATAGCATAGGAGGTGGTAATAAAGTCCTGATTGTGGTCCATATTCTCGCCATGTTTACCCCCTTCCACAACATGATGACCTAGCACCAGTCTTTCCACCCGCTGTAGGATAAGGCTTTTTATTTGGAAGCTCTTTATTCAGAGGATCTTGAGTAGCAGAACGTGAAGAAAGCTGGACATACAGATAAAAAGGATTCATATGGATACTATTGTATACTCTATATGGTCTACTACATGTTCTTTCCTAGGTGCCTCCTAGATGCAGAACACAGTGCAGACACCACAGCACAAGGAATTCCTACCGACAGGGTTGCCATTTAGAATAGGTGGGCCCCGTGCCATCATACATTCAGGGCCCACTGGACTTTATTATTCTTGTAGCTTATGCAGTAATGTACTGTGCTTATTGACTGTAAGTCCCTTCCTGGGAATGTTTACAACCCTCTTGGGACTGCCTACTTATGGTTGGGGATTACATAAGCCCCACCCAATTTGGTCAGGGACAGCGCAAATTTGCTGGGACAGTCTCTGAAAGGTAGGGACAAATCATTGCAAATTCAGGAATGTTGCCAACTTTGGTGTACATGTGATGGCCATGTCTAATAGAGGAGGTTGTTATTTTTTGGTCCTTAAGACGGGGAATGTAATGGTGATAGAGCAGTGAATAAGGCCTGACATGGCCTGCCTAAGGTCCTGTAATACAGACACATAGGGCCTCCTTATGGTGCCATGCAGGTTGCATCTAAACAGCTTTGCATCTGCATGAGGACCAAGGGCCACTGTGACCCTTGGGCATGTTTTCCTATAATGCACAGAACTTGCAGGAACTGTCTCTACTACATCCTGGAACAATGCATACAAGGCTTTACAGACTTAACTTTTTTATTTTTTACAAGTGTTTTTTTACATTTTCATTTTGCGTGTAGATTTTATAGTCAACTCTGCTTTATCTGTTTTTTTTTTTGGTTTTTTACAAGTGTTTTTTTACTTTTTCATTTCGCTTGTAGATTTTATAGTCAACTCTGCTTTATGTTTTTTTTTACAAGTGTTTTTTTACTTTTTCATTTCGCTTGTAGATTTTATAGTCAACTCTGCTTTATGTTTTTTTTTTGTTGTTGTTTTTTTTACAAGTGATTTTTTACTTTTTCATTTTGCTTGTGGATTTTATAGTCAACTCTGCTTTATTTATCTATGTTTTTTTTTTTTTTTAAGGGGCATGCATTCTCGTTCAAACCTGACCCTATTCTTTGCATTCCACTTCACTTCAACTTTGTTTTCCTTCAATGCACTGCATTTATTAAAGAGGTGTAATATCTATCCCTGCCTTTGACATATGGGGAATACTAATGTAAATGTGTTTCCACGGTTACAGAGATCCAAAGCAAACGTCATGAGAGAAAAAGGAGAAGTACGGCCAATCCGGCTTACAGTAGCCTCCTGGAACCCGAGGTATGACCAACCTCCACTCGTAATAATAAAAACTTTATGCCTTGCAGAAGTCAGGGACGAATAAAGGAAATTCATTCAGTACGATCGTCCAGCAATTTTCATCATGTATGATGGAATGGGGAGGGGGAAGGGAATACGGGAACCAGAATGAATTGTATGATCAACTCATGCATATTCAGAGCCCCAAGCAAGAGGGAATGGGGTGGGGTGGGGGGGGATGTGGTACAGACTTTTGACATTTGGAAAATAAATTGGCAAATGAACAGAAGCCAATGTAATTGCTTTGTGTTTTGTGACAGTCAGCTATGATGTATAATGTTCAGCGTAGTTTATATTCCATACCAGAAGGATTACCGCACACAGCAATTTTACCCCCTAAAACGCTGAATAATCAGATTGAACATTTCTATCAGAAGGGATTGAGGATAAAAACTTGTGTGCGCGAAAAACATAAAATCAGTGATGAGTAAGCAGAGAGAAGTGCTGAGCTGACAGCAAGCAAGGGGCCTGGAGACATTACTGAGGACACGGAGATTATTTCATTACGTTTGGTAGATATAAGCTGAGTTCTGAGGCTCCTCCACCAACAGTCCAATGTCGTCTTTCAAGGGGGTTGCACTTTTGTTTGAAAAGAACCCCATTGAAATCTCATTGTGTTCAGCCATATTTTGACTATTCAAAACATACTTTATTTTTTGTACTGATTACTGTGAATGGATTAATGGATCACAGACTTAAAGGGAATGTGTCATCAGAAAATTACCTATTGATTACCGGTAAATCTAGTTTTCATTATAAACATTTTTTTTGTATTTTATGTGATTTTATTTTATTTTTTCCATATCCCTATCTAGTTAAAAATTTCCTAAAATCCTGTCGTTTTAGCATCGGGCACTAAGCTTAAAATATGTCAAGACTTCCTGTTCTTTGAGTGCAGCCATATGAGCCATAGACACAATGGACAGGAAAAGGCTCAATGGGGGAGACTGGTGTAAACGAAAACTGGTGTAAACGAAAACTGGCTAGAGTGATCCGGCAAGCATTTCCGTCGCTAGAACTGGCTGCCAGATCCGGCAAAACGTACACCAACTGATGGCATTTGTAAGACTGATCAGGATCCTGATCAGTCTTAAAAATGCCTGATCAGTCAGAAAAATGCATTGAAATGCCGGATCTGTCTTTCCGGTGTCATCCGGCAAAACTGATCTGGCATTCCGGTATTTTGAATGCCGGATCCAGCACTAATACATTCCTATGGAAAAAAATGCTGGATCCGGTATTCAGGCAAGTCTTAAGTTTTTTTGGGCCGGAGAGAAAACCGTAGCATACGGTTTTCTCTTTTGCCTGATCAGTCAAAATGACTGAACGGAAAACATCCTGATGCATCCTGAATGGATTACTCTCCATTCAGAATGCATAGGGATATGCCTGATCAGTTCTTTTCCGGCATTGAGCCCTTTTGATGGACTTTTATGGGAGAGTTTTCTAGACATGGTCTGTGACCTGTGCAGAGGTCAGGAGGGGGTAGGTAAGCTGTCATATCACTCATTATGACTGGTGGACCTTGTGTTATCTCTGCAGAGATTATATCTGTCATTGTAATTCTGCCTATGATGATAAAGTGATGGCTGCTGATAAGTTATCTCTAGATTATATATTTTACAATATAAATATAAATAGGGATATGGAAAAATCAAAAACAAAAATCATCAAAAAAATATATTTAACTTAAAAATGTGATTTAAACAATAGGTGACTTTCTGATGACACTTTCCTTTTAACACTCTGACAAGTGAAAAAATACTTCATCCTTATGCTTCAATATTTTATAGCCCAAGCTAGGACTGGATTAGGAAACATGAAGAAAGGGTTTGCTTGACTATAGTTGATTTTTTTTAACCTATTTTTTGCCTTGCTGAGATTTTCCTTTACAATGTGCATTGAACAACCAACATATTTGTGAACATTAGTTATTGAGTGAAATGCCAGATGTCGAAGTCTTTGTGTCTCATGGCGTTCTTATTGTGTCTTCAGAGGAAACGCCTTGCATCAAACTATATGAGTAACCCGTTCTTATCAGGGAAAGGTAAGTTGCCAGCTCTGCCACCTGCTGTATATGTCCAGTTAAAAGCAGTACAGTCATCCCTCAAGATACAATGGCCTCAGGATACAATATTTTCAACATACAATGGTCTTCTCTGCCCCACCGCAATTTGAAACCAGACTCAACATACAATGTCTCAAACTCAGATCCAACCAATCAAGAACACTTCTCTGGTAAACCAGCTGTATTAGTTGCTAGTTAGCAGCTATTCCTGACTGTTATGTGTAAGGACTTGTTTTATCTGTCTTAGTTATCTGCTTATTTTTCTTAAATCTTCATTTTCCCTTATCTTGGATGACATTTTGGGGCTTTGGAACCGATTACTCAACCTACAATGGTTTCAACAATGGTCGTCCTGGAACCAATTAATATTGTAACTTGAGGGACCACTGTATACAGTTGGCGCTGCCATAGTTCCAGTTTTTGCTTTGTTGCAGGCCGTTAATTGTTATAATCTATGTATCCACTTTATGCCCTATCCCTAACAGTTAGTTATACATGAGATAGTGTACCACCCTTTCTCCTAAGAATATTCTGTTACCGCAGAGTTTCAGGACCCCCTAAAGCATGAGGCTATACACAACTCCAAGTTAACATCCAATATTCTTAGTATTTACAATAATGGGCAATTATTCCTCATGATGCATGCCTCAGTTGCTGCAGAATCTCTTTTGGAAAACATAATCATTATAATTCATTGATTAATATGAATTTCAATAGTTTTACAAGAGCTGTGTTGTTTTCTACAGTACCAGTCACATTCCATCTGAAACAGTGCCAGCCACAGAGTCCTCATAAAGGCTGGAACTTTACAAAATATAAAAAGATTACAAACAGTATCATAATCACAAGAATAATCTTTCAGAAGCTTCCATAAAGTGCACAAATAAGAGTCTATTCACATGACTGCATTTTTTGTCTGTGTGCTCTCCTTGTCAGCAATCAGACCAGCAGTGCTATTTACAACACTGTGTCAGGTCCATGCCAAAACACTAAAGCATGCCCTATCTTGGACTATGTTTCCTTCAACATGAACCTGGAATCTCCAGTGGTCGCCATGTCCATTTCCTACATGAACATAGGGACCTCACTGCCACACTAAAATCTGACTGCAGCAGCCACAACCCAGAAAGTTTTCAATGCGGACATTTGAAGAAGCCCTAAGAATACATGTAGTGTCCAAATAACTCTACATCATATATTTCCCAATTAATAATTGTCCTTCAGATGGTAATGAATCATGAAGGCCACAGGGCATTTGGCCATTTTGTCTTCCCTGGCCCAAACAGTGCATCATTATTTCCCTTGTGTCCCTCCAAAATAGCACCAGGCATAATCCCTCTTTATAAAGTGCTAGCCACATATTTTCACTAAAAGAGCAAGCCACAGAGGAATCCATAAACCAAAAGAGTGTCTCTTAATGGAGTTAACCACATATGGCCCATAAAGCAAACAAAGGGGAGCCCACAATCAGTGCTGGTTTGATACTCTAGTTAACAGTTGCTCACATGTAACCTCCTCTTTATGGTAGATGCTATTTGGTGTCAGATGCTTACTGCAGCAGGAGATATATGACATCTATGTAGTGTCCCTCAATTTTGTCTAGTTAAACTGATCTGACATCAGAATAGAATGATAATACACATATAATTACAATGACAAATTACATAAACAGTAATACAAACAATACACACTTTAATATTAAGACCTAGATTTCATGCTGTCTTGTGCCATGTGATGACCAGTGCATATCATAGTCACAATGATATATTTTTGAGCATGTTCTTCTCTGGATGACCCAGCATGTTCATGCATTACACAGACTGCCCATTGATTTGAATGATAACTGTGTAATTCTTCATGTCTCCTGTGGTGGTGCTGCTGGAGAAATGAACTGTTGCCCCACAGATTACAGCTGATCACTCGGGGGGCAGCTTATCATCAGAGGGAGGTTTGTAGCTAAAAGGGATTATTTTTAAAGAAAGTGAATCCTATGAAGGAAGCAACCATCTTTATGAATATTCATGATTCTTGGACCTCGAAAGGGTCAGGGCATGCCCTTAAGAATGTGTACAATGTGTTTTTTTGTTTGTTTTTTTGCTGAAATATGGATTACCACTTTTTTGTGCCCAGTGCTATTCTCTAAGGCCTTGAAGATCCTCCATCATCTCTATATTTGGATGACAGATCTCATCGCTATTTTTCTAGTGAACATAAAACAGTCTATTGGGTTTTATTAACTGATGTCCCGGAGTTATTAGGATCCTCATCTTAGGGTTGATAGCTATGATTAATGTACCTCAAGCAATTCCGTGAGCAAATTGATTAGTTGCTAATAGGAAAATAGGATATTTTCAGGTAATTCATTTTACCGGTTGAATGTCATGGAAAGTCAACACCTTGCGTGATCAGAACGTTGACCTTATACAGTCATGTACAGTATACCTCAGAGCAGCATACTCATTAGTGTACAATATGCAAAAATTACTGTTTTGCAAAAAGAAGTTCTGCTGTATGCATATGGGTTCAGACAGCATAGACTTTGAGGCTACTGACACTAAGGGAATGTCAATGAGATCCACAATCGTCTTTAATGATAATTGGGCAAAAGATCAATTATGAGTGGTAATGATATCATTCATCAGTGGCGAAACTGAGTTTGAACTATCTTCCACCCATCTTGCATGTAAGTTTATCATTCTGTCTATAGGTTTAACCGGAAATGTAAACAAATTAATCAATATTAGGTGACCTATGTTGTTATAATGGGTCCATCATGTGGCTTAGATATTAGATACTTGCAAACAGATCCTGTTGTCAGTCTAATGTTTTTAGGGACTAGCAGACCCTCGTCAGGAGATGGAGGGGAGGTTGAATTCGGCAAAGTTGTTGTTTTGCCAGAATAGTAGCAGTAGCCAGTAAGCTCCCTTGGTTGTAAAGAGTTGACATAACTGTTCTACAGGGCGAACAGACATGGAGGAGTGGGCAACATTTATGACCTACCAACAGCTGGGCAACTATAGAGTCAAGCATTTTTTTTCTATAGCTTAACCCTTGTAGATATACTGGATATATCATTTTCACTGTAGAACTGCTTTGGTTTCTTTGCACTCAAAAAACAGCACACCCTTAAAGGGCAATTTACACTTCAAAGGGGAACTTTTTTGTTCATTAACTAAGTCTGCTCATTAACTAAAAGTCATGAGATGAAGTCATATCTACAAAGGCCTCATGCACATGACCGCATTACAGATCCACGTTGTAACGCTCCGTCATATCGTGCCCATAGCCTGCTATGGATAATTACACAATTTTATATGATCCAATGTATTTAATATCACTGAGGTATCCTTCCTTTAAAGTATCCCACCCAGGGGAGAAAAGGATGCCCTATGGAGGCACCATCTAGCACTTCAAGGAGTAATATGGCTCTGTGGGGACTTTGTGTGCTATTATACAAGGTTCTAAAGCTCCGGTCACACTGAATTCTGAATAATTCCAATGACTTTTATTAGAATCCTATGGTATTCTGATCATCAGAGAGCAACTTGAAAAAATGAAATTACTCAGGTGTGGACATATGGCAACTGTTGACAAATATATATTGCTTCCAACCACCTTCTTGCTCCGAGCATCACATGGCACAAGTAGCTGCTTACCATAATAACAGCTAGGGTTATTTAGTAAAAAAAATTGTACTTGTTGCTCATACTCACTAGTACTGGGCGCGAATATTCTAATCACGAATTTTAATCGCGAATGTCACCACTTTGAGAATTTGCGAAGATTTAAAATATAGTGCTATATATTCGTATTCAGGAATATTCTAGATTTTTTTTCATCTGAACCCATGATCCCTCCCTGCTTCTTGCTTGTGGGCCAATGAGAAGGCTGCAATGTCTTTGTCTGAGCTTTGCAACATCCCTAACAACCAATAGGAAAGTTGCCTACCCCTTACTATATAAGAACCTCCCCAGCAGACATTTTCTATAGTTTTTTGCAGTTATGAGAGAGAGCGAGCAGTGTCATTGCTGTGCTCTCTGCTTTCCACTCATTACATTAGATAGTTAGTTAGCTCATATATATATACAAACCGGATTCCAAAAAAGTTGGGACACTAAACAAATTGTGAATAAAAACTGAATGCAATGATGTGGAGATGGCAAATGTCAATATTTTATTTGTAATAGAACGTAGATGACAGATCAAACGTTTAATCCGAGTAAATGTATCATTTTAAAGGAAAAATACGTTGATTCAAATTTTCACGGTGTCAACAAATCCCCAAAAAGTTGGGACAAGTAGCAATAAGAGGCTGGAAAAAGTAAATTTGAGCATAACGAAGAGCTGGAAGACCAATTAACACTAATTAGGTCAATTGGCAACATGATTGGGTATAAAAAGAGCTTCTCAGAGTGACAGTGTCTCTCAGAAGCCAAGATGGGTAGAGGATCACCAATTCCCACAATGTTGCGCAGAAAGCTAGTGGAGCAATATCAGAAAGGTGTTACCCAGCGAAAAATTGCAAAGACTTTGCATCTATCATCATCAACTGTGCATAACATCATCCGAAGATTCAGAGAATCTGGAACAATCTCTGTGCGTAAGGGTCAAGGCCGTAAAACCATACTGGATGCCCGTGATCTCCGGGCCCTTAAACGACACTGCACCACAAACAGGAATGCTACTGTAAAGGAAATCACAGAATGGGCTCAGGAATACTTCCAGAAACCATTGTCAGTGAACACAATCCACCGTGCCATCCACCGTTGCCAGCTGAAACTCTACAGTGCAATGAAGAAGCCATTTCTAAGCAAGATCCACAAGCTCAGGCGTTTTCACTGGGCCAGGGATCATTTAAAATGGAGTGTGGCAAAATGGAAGACTGTTCTGTGGTCAGACGAGTCACGATTCGAAGTTCTTTTTGGAAATCTGGGACGCCATGTCATCCGGACCAAAGAGGACAAGGACAACCCAAGTTGTTATCAACGCTCAGTTCAGAAGCCTGCATCTCTGATGGTATGGGGTTGCATGAGTGCGTGTGGCATGGGCAGCTTGCATGTCTGGAAAGGCACCATCAATGCAGAAAAATATATTTAAGTTCTAGAACAACATATGCTCCTATCCAGACGTCATCTCTTTCAGGGAAGACCCTGCATTTTTCAACAAGATAATGCCAGACCACATTCTGCATCAATCACAACATCATGGCTGCGTAGGAGAAGGATCCGGGTACTGAAATGGCCAGTCTGCAGTCCAGATCTTCCACCTATAGAGAACATTTGGCACATCATAAAGAGGAAGGTGCAACAAAGAAGGCCCAAGACGATTGAACAGTTAGAGGCCTGTATTAGACAAGAATGGGAGAGCATTCCTATTTATAAACTTGAGAAACTAGTCTCCTCGGTCCCCAGACGTCTGAGTGTTGTAAGAAGAAGGGGAGATGCCACACAGTGGTGAAAATGGCCTTGTCCCAACTTTTTGGGGATTTGTTGACACCATGAAATTCAGATTCAACATATTTTTCCCTTAAAATGGTACATTTTCTCAGTTTAAACTTTTGTTCCGTGACTTATGTTCTATTCTGAATAAAATATTAGAAGTTGGCACCTCCACATCATTGCATTCAGTTTTTATTCACGATTTGTATAGTGTCCCAACTTTTTTGGAATCCGGTTTGTATATATATAATACAGATAGTTAGTGGGAGATAGTCAGAGTAGGTTAGTGATATAGTGTAGCTGATAGGTTCTGCTGTCCATACAGACATGCTACATACATAGTGCTGTGATGTCACAAGTTCACAACAATACTTAGTACACCAATCAGTAATATGTAGTCAGACCTGCTAAAATGTGCAGTTGCCAATTCGCAATGGCGAATATATTGGAGCACTCCATCTGCATATAAAGCTATTGTAATGTTCTGCCGTGCCAACCATTTTCTCCAGTCTCAAGAAACTTCTAGCAGCTTGAAAAATGTAGCAAAAGTGACCCACGCCTGTATTGCGCACACAATACGCGCATATTACATTGCCGATTTTCGCAATCAAGAAAATAATGGCAAATTTGTGAATTCACGAAATTATGACGAATATTTGCCCAAATATTCACGAAATATTGCGAATTCTAATATTGCCCCTGCCGCTCATCACTAATGGTCACATTTATATTCAAGTTGTGAGTATAGCAACCAGTGACATTTGAGCTGCGCCCATAGTTTGTTTCAAGCTGTGCCAATAGCAACTGGTCCCATTCGGAATGTGCTCATAGCAACCAGTCTCATTGAAGTTATATCCATAGCAACCAGACACATTCAATATATGCCCATAGCAACTAATGATGATTTTTTTAAGCTGCCTAAACAGATTCAATTTCTAGGGAAGGTTCCAAGATGCCAAAACTAGATCCTGAACACTGTGGGCAAAACTGCACTACTTCATAATTTGTGTCTTTTACACCTTGATACTGTATGTGCCCTGCCTTAGCCATTGACCACACTTCCTCAAAACATAATACTATACATCCTTCATTAATCCTCCATCATGACAACTGCATTTTAGTGTCCATAGTTCAAATGATCAAAGTGGCATGGACAGTAAAAGGACTAATCCCACAATAACTAATGCTTATAATATATGCTTGTATCTGTACTACCACTCTGATTTATTGCATTTGTCTTGTGAATTTTGACCACTAACCTATTTCTGCCCTTCTTTATGTGCTAGCGATTGCGGATTCCTATTGGAAGGTATGTTGGTTCTTTCATCATTACATTAAACTATTATGCAAAATATCAGGATTTAGGATTGTAACTCAATGGAGAAAATAGCCATATTGTTATGATGGTTTATATCAAGTCCTAAGAGTAAAGCTGCCCACAGACATTAGAAAACTGGAGTCAGGAGAGTGATTCACATTTTGGATAATCCATGGAGAATAGAAATAGTCAGCTCTAGGTGGATATCGTCTTAGCCCCTAGCCCTCCGAGTATATGCCCTCTACTTTCCTTTGCACTAATCCTGATTGCAAAAAATGTGTGATCGTGTTGCACAAAAAATGTGCTAGAATGCAGTTTATGGCAAAGCCATCTCCCAAAAGCGTCCGACCATCCACATAATCCGAACCAAAAAACCTTGCAAGGATCAGTACTTCTCCTTACTAAGGCTTGAAGTAGCATTCTGTGCCTTGGGGTTAGCCTGACCAAGCATCCCACCAAGGATCGACAAATGGCTGGTACTGGCTGCCCCAGATGGATAGGCTGTGCTTTGGAGAGTGGGGTGAAAAACCTGATGACTACACATTGCACCAAAGAACATATCTCATAATGGGACCTCATTCCAGAGTCAATCTTTTCAGTCTAAGATTCAAATTTAACAGAATCTTTGATTTGTGTCAATGTGGTTTATTTTCTTCATATTATCAGTTTATATTTTATCATCTGTTTTGTGTAGCATTATCTGGCATTAACTCAACAGCTAATGTTTTAAACTCATCAGCATTTTACACTCAAATGGGAAAAAATACCTTTCATTATCATGAATTGGACATGATGGAGTCTTATAAATTATTTATCATTTTGTCTTAGTTCGTATAGGATCGGGCTATGGTCATCAAGACATCCCAACCAACTTATCTTGGGGAAAATGATCACTTGTGGGGGGGAGGGGGGAGGATATATATAGAGAGGATAGTCCTTGACAAAAATAATGGACTTTTAACAGCCTTGTCATCCCTGGTAGAAGGTTGGAGTGTCTCATGACCAGTTCATCTGTTTCTTATTTGGTAAAGTTATTGTATTTTATAGAGAGAGGAGCCTTGTATGGGTTTACATTAGTTGCTCCTTTGGCCCATACACACATTGACCTGGGATATAGTAGGTAATTAATGTTGCTCCTTTCGCCCATACACACATTGACCTGAGATATAGTAGGTAATTAAAGTTGCTCCTTTGGCCCATACACACATTGAACTGAGATATAGTGGGTCATTCATTTTTGTTCCCACCTTTTTGGATCTAAACATAAATGCCAAGGTGATTTGAGCGCTATTGTTTATGGAAGATTATTGAGTTACTGAGATGACCAGTCTCCATCTAATGTCAATACCTTATGAAAGCCAATATGAATATTTTACAAATTTTACTAATTTACAGGTCAAAATTAAAATTAATTTGTTTTTCTCCCTTAGAATGAGATCATTCATGATGAACACTGCTCAGCATGCAAACGGGGCAGTAATTTACAGTTGTGTGGAATGTGCCCAAGAGCTTACCATTCAGACTGCTTAGATTCACCAGTCAAAGTAGCACCCAAAGGAGTCTGGATGTGTCCAAAGTGCCAACAGAAGGTGAGGAGAACTTAATATCAGTAACTGTGAAAATTGTAATCTAGGCTAGCTGAATTTTTATTTTTTCCTGGCTAGAAGATCTCAAGTCATCCAGTTTTCAACAACTGCTCTATGCACCATAAAATGGCCAAAAAGTATCCAACAGAAACTGCTCAAAGATGAGATTATTGGAAACCCTCTCTAAATGGAGAAGGCAAGCAACACTGCTTGACCTTTGTAAGCCTAAGGTCCACACAATGATCAAAGACCAGTACTCCCTCCCCTCTTCAATGAAGCTTAGACATGCACTTTCTGCCCTGAGATCTGGCTGGCACAGAAGCTTCCAAACAGGGCTTAACAACTGGTTTTCTCCCCAAAAAGAGGGAGCCAGGGGTTGAAGGGTGGTAAGGACCTGAAGGTCATCACCACTTAAAAAATCAGTGGATCATAGGCATGTATAACAAAACACTTTTTCCAAACAATTTTGTTCCATCAGCATACCACATTTTAACATTTCTGCAGTGCCTTGGACCCCATGTTAGGCCTGCATAGCCATGTACCCACCCCCTGCATGTTCTAAGCCACTATTGTTCCTTAAAATATCAACATTTTTATTTTTATAAATTTTATTTTTAATACAATCAAAAAATCTTATCTATCCTGGACCCTGCATTTGATTTATTTTATTATCTTATAGGTATTAAAAAAGGAAACCGTGCCATGGAGTGGGGCCCTCGCCATCGTTCAGTCTTACGTCACACATAAATCTGGTGGGGACCTTTCTGTTATTTCTAATTTTAAAAATGAGGCTTATGTGGTAAAATGGAGCATTAACCAGCTATTGAAAAACCACATCTCACATCATGCCTAGACAGCATCAAGACATGCTAAGAGTTGTAGCTTAGTAAGACTTGGGGGACCACAGTTTGGAAAAAGTTATCTTTTGTATGGTTAGTGTGGTCCATACTGTCCTAGAGGAGCATACAAATCCATACCCAATAAATTTACTAACCTACTACATATATATATATATATATATATATATATATATATATATATATATATTTAGATATATTTGATATCCAGCTAAATCTAATTTCTTGTTTTACAGTGAAAGAGGAGGAGAAAAGGAAATTATTGAAGAAAGGTAATGAATTGAAAAATGAACAGAGACAGCTTGAAGACCAAGAACGACGGCTGAACAATGCTATAAAGGTCAGCATTCATTGTCTTCATCTGCAGAAATATGAAATGGTTAGATAGGACCATGTTCTAGTTAATATCATGTTTAGGCAAATATTTAGTTTAGAAGTAGTGGATGGGCTCCTCATTTTGACCACCATCTCTTTCCGAAGGACCTAGCACATCCTTCTGTTACAGGGACAGCTCACAACTCATTTTACCCTGTAGTAGTACTGCAGTTATTCCCTAATTCAGTGTCCATGTGATCATTGTCTCTTTGGGGTGGAGATGAAATATAGGGTGAAAGTTTTTAATACAACTGTTCCATAAGTTTGGGATACCCGTGTAAAGGTTCCTCACCCATGGTTTTATATAGACTAAACTACATATAAATAACTGCTATTTTCTGATCCTATTGTAAAATTTAAAGTTAAATTGGTTGATGAGGATTAGAAAAACATGGCAGCCTTCTTCCAAAAACAGTTTACATGCAAATATTTGTATCATATACAGTACAGACCAAAAGTTTGGACACACCTTCTGATTCAAA
This sequence comes from Bufo gargarizans, assembly GCF_014858855.1. Lineage (NCBI taxonomy): Eukaryota > Metazoa > Chordata > Amphibia > Anura > Bufonidae > Bufo > Bufo gargarizans. The sequence goes on along the minus strand of NC_058081.1, from coordinate 473,815,329 downwards.
GAGTTTTCTTTTTTTTTCATGACTATGAAAATTGTAGATTCACACTGAAGGCATCAAAACTATGAATTATATACAAAACATGTGGAATTATATACATAACAAAAAAGTGTGAAACAACCAAAAATATGTCATATTCTAGGTTCTTCAAAGTAGCCACCTTTTGCTTTGATTACTACTTTGCACACTCTTGGCATTCTCTTGATGAGCTTCAAGAGGTAGTCACCTGAAATGGTTTTCACTTCACAGGTGTGCCCTGTCAGGTTTAATACGTGGGATTTCTTGCCTTATAAATGGGGTTGGGACCATCAGTTGCGTTGTGGAGAAGTCAGGTGGATACACTGAATAGACTGTTAGAATTTGTATTATGGCAAGAAAAAAGCAGCTAAGTAAAGAAAAACGAGTGGCCATCATTATTTTAAGAAATGAAGGTCAGTCAGTCCGAAAAATTGGGAAAACTTTGAAAGTGTCCCCAAGTGCAGTCACAAAAACCATCAAGCGCTACAAAGAAACTGGCTCACATGCGGACCACCCCAGGAAAGGAAGACCAAGAGTCACCTCTGCTGCGGAGGATAAGTTCATCTGAGTCACCAGCCTCAGAAATCGCAGGTTAACAGCAGCTCAGATTAGAGACCAGGTCAATGCCACACAGAGTTCTAGCAGCAGACACATCTGTAGAACAACTGTTAAGAGGAGACTGTGTGAATCAGGCCTTCATGGTAGAATATCTGCTAGGAAACCACTGCTAAGGACAGGCAACAAGCAGAAGAGACTTGTTTGGGCTAAAGAACACAAGGTATGGACATTAGACCAGTGGAAATCTGTGCTTTGGTCTGATGAGTCCAAATTTGAGATCTTTGGTTCCAACCAACGTGTCTTCGTGTGACGCAGAAAAGGTGAACGGATGGACTCTACATGCCTGGTTCCCACCGTGAAGCATGGAGGAGGAGGTGTGATGGTGTGGGGGTGCTTTGCTGGTGACACTGTTGGGGATTTATTCAAAATTGAAGGCATACTGAGCCAGCATGGCTACCACAGCATCTTGCAGCGGCATGCTATTCCATCCGGTTTGCGTTTAGTTGGACCATCATTTATTTTTCAACAGGACAATGACCCCAAACACACCTCCAGGCTGTGTAAGGGCTATTTGACCATGAAGGGGAGTGATGGGGTGCTGCGCCAGATGACCTGGCCTCCACAGTCACCGGACCTGAACCCAATCGAGATGGTTTGGGGTGAGCTGGACCGCAGAGTGAAGGCAAAAGGGCCAACAAGTGCTAAGCATCTCTGGTAACTCCTTCAAGACTGTTGGAAGACCATTTCAGGTGACTACCTCTTGAAGCTCATCAAGAGAATGCCAAGAGTGTAATCAAAGCAAAAGGTGGCTACTTTGAAGAACCTAGAATATGACATATTTTCAGTTGTTTCACACTTTTTTGTTAGGTATATAATTACCACATGTGTTAATTCATAGTTTTGATGCCTTCAGTGTGAATCTACAATTTTAATAGTCATGAAAATAAAGAAAACTCTTTGAATGAGAAGGTGTGTCCAAACTTTTGGTCTGTACTGTATATATATATAAATATATATATATATATATATATATATATATATATATATTTATATAAAAACAGTTGTGTTCAAAATAATAGCAGTCAGACATCACTAACGTGATCAATCACTGTTTTTGGTAGAAATGATATTTCTACATGGCAAATAATTTACTAGCAGGAGTAGTAGAGTAATAGAAACCCAACAGACCCAACAGTTATGGCATGCATGCTGCTGATTGTCTGTAATTAAATCACTTATTGAAAGGGGCATGTTCAAAATAATAGCAGTGTGGAGTTCAATGAGTGAGGTCATTTATTCTTTGAAAAACAGGTGGCAATTATTGCCCTTATTTAAGGAAGGAAGGCAGCAAATGTTGCACATGCTGGTTACAGTGCATTTCTCTCTGAAATTCTGAGGAAAATGGGTCGTTCCAGACATTGTTCAGAAGAACAGCGTACCTTGATTAAAAAGTTGATTGGAGAGGGGAAAACATATAAAGAAGTGCAGAAAATGATAGGCTGCTCAGCTAAAATAATCGCAAATGCTTTAAAATGGCAACCAAAACCTGAAAGACGTGGAAGAAAGGGAAAAACTACCATTCGAATGGATAGAAGAATAGCCAAAATGGCAAGGACCCAACCAATCAGCTCCAGGAAGATCAAAGAAGGTATAAAGTTACTTGTGACTACTGTTACAATTAGAAGACGCCTATGTGAAGCCAAGCTATCTGCAAGAAGCCCCCGCAAAGTCCCACTGTTGAAAAAAAGACGTGCTGAAGAGGTTACAATTTGCCAAAGAGCTCAATGACTGGCCTAAAGGGACATTTTGTGGACTGATGAAAGTAAGTTTGTTCTTTTTGGGTCTAGGGGCCGGAGACAGTTTGTCAGATGACCCCCAAACACTGAATTCAAGCCACAGTACACTGTGAAGACAGTGAAGCATGGTGGCGCAAGCATCATGATATGGGGATGTTTCTCATACTAAGGTGTTGGGCCTAGTTATCGCATACCGGGGATCATGGATTAGTTTAAATACAGCAGAATACTTGAAGAGGCCATGCTGCCTTATGCTGAAGAGGAAACGCCCTTGAAATGGGTGTTGCAACAAGACAACAACCCCAAACACACCAGTAAACGTGCAACATCTTGGTTCGAGACCAACAAGATTGACGTTATGGAGTGGCCAGCACAATCCCCAGATCTTAATCGAATAGAAAACGTGTGGGGTGACATCAAAAATGCAGTTTCTGAGGCAAAACCAAGAAATAGAGAAGAACTGTGGAATGTAGTCCAATCATCATGGGCTGGAATACCTGTTCACAGGGGCCAGAAGGTGGTTGACTCCATGCAACACAGATGTACAGCAGTTCTCAGAAACAGTGGTTATACAACTTAATATTAGTTAAAGGGAACCTGTCGTCACCTTTATGCTGCTCATACTAACAGTAGAATAAAGTAGAGACAGGTGAGTTGATTTCAGTGGTCTGTCATTTATAAGTTAAAAGTAAGTGGTTGCCGAGAACCGACATCACAATCATTGCAGACTAGGTCTGAAAAAGAGTCACGGCCACCTGAGAAGAGTCATGGTTATTCATGAATTCCTGCTCTCCTGCCCACCTGCTGATGAGTGACAGTCTTCTACCTACTTTCTCCCTTTCTCTCTAGGAGAGAACTGCCAATCATCAGCAGATGGGTGAGACTGCAGGATATTATGAATAACCAGGCCTCTTTTATAGGTAGATTTGACTCTTATTAAGGCCTGGGCTGCAATGATCATGATGTCGGTTCTCGGCAAACACTTACTTTTAGCTCATGAGTGACACACCGCTGAAATCAACTCACCTGTCTCTACTTTAATCTACCGTTAGTTTGGGCAGCATAAAGTTGATGACAGGTTCCCTTTAAGTGATTCAAAGGAAAGCAAAATCTTCAAACATTTTTCAGTTTATATAGTGAATGTAAAGAAAAATACAAACTGCTATTTTTTTTAAACAGTCTAATATTCACTTTTCTTCATTTTTTTCGAGGAACAACACAAATTTGATATATTTTTATTCATGTTTTGATTTGGAATAGAATGTGTAGTGTTCCCAATGCATTTGTGTGTTTGGAAATAAAAGCTATTAGAAGGATTTTGAGCTTTATTCACTTTTTTTAAACACACTGCTATTATTTTGAACACAACTGTGTATGTATATATATATATATATATATATATATATAAAGCTGAGTGTATGTGTGTGGGTGTGTATGTATGTCTGCTAAAGGAATCCGCACCGTCGCATTTACAATCACGAAATTTGGCACCCCGGTACATCAGGTGTTCGAGAAGGCTTTAGACCGTGTCTCAGCCTTCTAGATATTCCCAAAAAAATGCATTAGGCAATAGAAGCCTGGTCACATGACCCTTATCAGCCAATAGAACCTTAGTCTCCACATACACACAGTTTTAAACCAGGTTTCCATACAACCGAGCCATTTTTATACAAGGTCAGCTTTAAAGGGGCAGGGCGCTGTGGATGACACTGTTAGGGGAGTGGAGTGCTGTGGAGGTCCCAGTTCAGGGGCAGGTAGGGTGGCCATTCAGGCCACCCTTAAAATACAGACTTAAAAACTCTTCCAGGCCCGCTAAGCCACGCGCCCGGTCCGATTAGGACAAACACCCTCCCACTCTGCAGACGACAGGGATTGAAAAAATGAAGATAAAAATCAACTTCTGTCAGCTACAGTGGTGGGAGGAAGGGTGACTAGGGTGACCTCTGGCCACCCTAGTGGCAGGCTGCTGTGGAGGTCACAGTTAAGGGGACGGTCCGCTATGGAGGTCAGTGTTAAGGGGCATATTTCTGTAGAGGTCACTGTTAAAGGGGTGGGCCTCTGTGGAGGTCACTGTTAAGGAGGCAGGATGCTGTGGAGGTCACTGTTAAAGGGGTGGGCATTGTGGCGGTCTCTGTTAAGGGAGCAGAGAGCAGTGGAGGTCACAGTTAAGGGGATAGTCCTCTATAGAGGTCAGTGTTAAGGGGTGGGGTGCTGTAGAGGCCACTGGTAAGGTGTTGTGGAAGTCACATTTTAAGGGAACGGAGCTCTGTGGATATTATGGAAATCATTGTAAAGGAGACGGGGTACTGTGGAGGTCACTATAAAGGGGAGGCTGCTGTGGAGGTCATTGTTAAAGGGGAGGGCACTGTGGATGTTACTGTTAAGGGGGCAGGCTGCTGTGGAGGTCACTGTTAAAGGGGCAGGCAATGTGGAGGTCACTGTTAAGGGAGGAGGGGACTGTGGAGATCACTGTTAAGGAAGCGGGTACTGTGGCAGTCACTGTTAAAGGGGCAGTCGCTGTGGAGGTCACAGTTAATTTTATTTTCAGTATTAAAACACAAGAAAAACTATATAAATGTAGTATTGCTTCAATCATACTGACCCAGGGAATGAAGGGAACAGGTCAGTTTTACCGCACAGGGAACGCGGGAAAAACAAAACACATAAAACTGTGGTGGAATTGAATTTTTTTCCAATTCCACCTCATTTGGATTTTTTTTTACAGCTTCCCGCTACATAGTATGCAATTCTAACTGGTGCTATTAGAAATTAGAAGTAAAAAAGGCTGGGAGTAAAAAGCAGAAAAGCAAAAACGCAAAATGGCTCGGTCCCGAAAGGATAAAAATAAACTGAAACCAGTTTAAAGTTTATTATGTAAAGTTAAAGCATACAGAGCCCATTGAGTACATGCTAAGGCACCATAACTGAAGATATATAAGGTATGTAAAAAAAAAATCACGGCTGAAAAATTCACCTACTGACAAGTAGATCTAGCCTATGCTATTCTGGACTCTATGATACAGTGTAATATTTACTAGAACAAGGCCTATGGGACATTGCATGCTCATCCGTGGTTGTGTGTTATCCATTCATGCAAAGAGCCTGTTTTTAATATAACTATCACATTTTATTCTTTCCCTATGTGACAGAAATGCTTAGAGCTAAAGAATAGCTTGCTGGCCCAGCAGAGAGGAACTCAGTCATCTTTGGATCGTCTGAAAACTCTCATTAGACTGATTCAAAGCGAACAGATGCTTCAGGTCACCATGACGACAACCGCCACCGCTTCATTGCTGACGGTCCCCTGGATGAAACCCTCATCTGCAACCCCTACTATTCACAAAGGTGGCCTGCAGCAGTCTCAGAGTAACAATTGACATGGGCAGATGAGACTAAAACTTTAAGTGAATTTCGCCAAGAAGGAGAAAAAAGGAGCAGTGTGTGTTTTTTAAATCTACAAGTACACAAGCAGCATTGACGTAACAACAACAAAATCTCTCGCAAACAACCAACATGGTGGCAATAGAGAGGAAAGCAACGTCTTCTGCGTCTCGTGCTAACACTTTCAATGCTTATGAGTTTGTTCACTTCATTTTTACTTTGGCCATAAAAAAAATGCCGGATTCAAGCAAAAAAAAAAAAAAAACTTTTGAGAAAGGGCCAAAGTAAGCAAGTACCACAGAGATGAGTGGTTGGTTCATGCTTAACGATTTCATTTATTCATCAAGAGGATTGACATATTGTAGAGTTAGTATATAACTGATTCATAACTCTATTTTGGGAGACATGAATAATTAAGAAAAAAATTATATTATTTTTGGACTCTTTTTAGCCTTTTCAAATCAAATTTGCCACATATTCAGGTTTATTTTTCAATGGGGCTATTGAAAAGGGTTATGTTAGGAAATACTCAGAGCCTTCAAACAAATGCTGAACTTTTAAATTTTTACATTTTTTCTTTATTTTTTCCTCCCAGTATTAATACAGTTGAGGTCTGCAGCTATATTTAAAGAGAACTGTATAAACTAAGCATTTCTAGTGGGACATTGAAGTATTTTCATGCTTATGCTTGTGTATATGCGCGCTGAACTATTTATCAAAGTACGACTGTACGACTCCTTCATTTTTTGCAGGTTCTTTGTACTTATTTTGCTATTAATGTATTTTCTCATTGAACTTTTTTTTTTTTTTCCTGAAAGGTTTAAAGATGACAAAGTGAGTAACTTTGGTCAGTTGATTTACAAAAAGAAAACATTTTTTTACAAGTATCTTTATTTCTATTTTATCTTCCATTTATTAATTTTACCAGTACAGACAATATGCCAAAAAACTTTACCTTTTTGTACTGCATTTTTATTGTAAAATATATAATGTGAAAGGAACAATATGTGTTTTTATTTTATGCTTGCAGAAGTATCTGCTATATGGTACAGGAAAAAAACTGCCTCATGGAGTTTCTCATATCTGATATATCATGTTTTTAGATTATGATTTTTTTTTAAATTAGTATATAGATGGGGATGTGGGAGCAGGGGAGAAAAACATTATTTTTAAAGACTCCGCTTCTACAAAAAATTACAATGAATTCAACTATTTACCGTATTCATTAGCTAGTCTTCCTGATACAACAGTGGTCAGCTTAGCCTAGCGCCTTAACAGGCTTTACAATTCTGTGGATTCTATTAGGATGTAAAATACACATATCAATGGTTCAATATCAAATTGAAGACAGACTTTTATGTGTTGTTCCCTTCATTAAGACAGAATATTGGACAGTATATTGTATAACAGTTTGGAATTTATGATTTAAAAAAGTCCAAAACACATTAACGCACCTTTAAGAAAAAGTCTTTTTTTTTAAATTGTATTTTACTACAATTTTACCATTTATTTTTATTTGATATATTCAAGCTATGGTAGCTTTGCTGGAAAAGTTGGATGTTACTTATCAGTGTTAGAAGTTTTTTATTTTTTTTATTTTTCAAATGTTAATTTTTTTTATTTATATATATATAACAGAGTAGTCTTAATGTGGTATGTAAAATTGTACTCGGGTTCCTTGCTCATACTGACATGTTATAATTTTTTTTATACAGGACTTGATACATGCTTTGAACATTTACAGGCTGCTTATATCATATCACACTAATCTCATATTGAGAGAAAATTTGCAGTTTCAAAACTACATAAAACAAGGCAGCTCCACTGTACATCTGCATATCACACAGTTGTGAATGTCTTACTTAAAAAAAGGGGTTGATGGCCGTTAATAGTCCCTACCACCATTCTCACAACTCCGGGAGAAACTGTGCAGTACTATACAAATCTATTTTAATACACTTAACCATGGGTTGACCAAGATTTTATATTCTTTTACTGATGAACAAAAACAAACTTGACTAAAAAAAATAAAAAACACAGTTGGTTGTTTTATGCCAATTACACATCCAGATGCAGCTTGCAATGTAGTTTTTTAGGTTTAAAAGGTTTTTTAAGTTATTTTATTCTTGAATAAAACCTACAATGTGCAGATAGAAAAATAAAATGTGAGCGGATGTATGAAAAACTGTATTGGACTGTTAAAAGTAGTATTATTTATTTTTGTTTTAATTTAAAGGGACAGTCCATTTAGTGTGCATAGACAAAAAAAAGTGTTTGTCCTAAATATTCCAATGTAGTTTTACTTCTCTATGATGCATTAAAACTTGATTGACATTTTAATGGTGTTTGTGTATAAATAATTTCATTTAATGGTCATTGGGCAGGGGTGTAAACATTAAGGTCATGAACATAGCTGTACTATGGACCTATTTTGTACTCATCTGTAATTCAGTAGCCAAAGATATGTATGGGACTGTACTATACCTTTGTCTGCTACAGGATGAATAAGTGCCATACAAAGGTATCATATGGTGCCAGTGTGCAAGAATAGTGTATGAGCCCCATGCTCTCCAGTCATAGAGTATTCTCCTTATGATAGACCTTATGTCTCATCAACAATATGTCAGATAGTGTAGGCCACATTCTAGCTAATGGATTCTGCTTATGGCTTTTAAGGTTGTAGAGGATCCATGTACCTGCTGGGCTACCGTGTAGCTGCACAGGTTGCACATATGGTATGTCCACGCCTGTACTGCAGGGAAGCTGATCACTTGTTGCTGGGTTCATCCACACATTTCAAATGATCTTTGGTGTTCCCAGAAGCCAAAAGTCAAAGAGACAGTCAACTTATCCTCAGGGGAAGCATCTCCAATCCCTTTAGGGTAATTAGGATAATACTTATATCCAGATGAAATCCAAGGTCAGACAGGTCCACCAGACAACCAGAGGATTCTTAGGTGAACCCATGCTCTGATACCATAGTGGGCCCCAAAGGTCCAGGAGAACAAAAAAACATTTGGAGCTGCCTTTTCAACTAATCCCTTACCTATACAGTATATTTTATTAGTCAAAACATCTTAGTTTATTAAAGATATAATGGTTAAGTGCCAAGAATAATTCCCCTGGCCGGGCCCAAAGCCCAGCCAGTGGATCTTTTCTTATTTATGATGTAGTACAGCACAGTTTGCATACTTAGGAACATATCTAGGCATAGGTTTGGTGGGGAGTGGCTGGGGGGTAGGGGGCATGGACGGGCCACTCTGCTTTGGTAAGGTTAATTACATACAAGGCAATGAACTGAAAATTTTGCCAAGAAGGAAAGCCTAGCTACTGCCTCGTTTTGCAAACCCTAGTTGAGACACACTGAGCTAGTCGATAAACTATGAACTATGGCATAGTTCATAAGAAGTCCACCCTCTTCGTTTGTAGATAGTAAAAGCATAATAAAGGAAAATAAAATATTACTGCCAATGCCTGCATGAAAACAAAAAGTTGTAACAAAAACATTCCTGACAATTAGATTTGGCTACGCTTTGATCACAGCTACAAACAGCACACGTGAATTTTAGCTCCCTTTTGGCAAGGGTAGTGTTCATGGGTAGATGTAATCTTCATCACAGAAGCTGCGGCAGCATTTTCCTCACTTTGTTTTTGCTGGACCAGCAGAGACCAAAGAATAAACGAAACGACAGCTGTGAGCGTGTAGATGCCTGGTTGAGCCGACGTTGTATGTATTCATTAAAATAATCTCTATAAAACCGGAGTAGTTGTTAATGAAAATCAAGAAACATTTGTAATGTTAACCTAAAAAAACTCTGCACTTGGCTAACAGACAGCAGCCAATTACACCACCCAGCGGGGGGCCTCAATAATGAATGTGGATTTAAGAAAGATGCAGACTTACGCTGGGCTTTAATCCTTCAAAATATTTTTAATTTTTTTCCTATGCTCAGGAGGGGTCACTTTCTCTTTAGCAGTCTAGGATATAACATTCTGGTTACAGTAAGGAACTCCAAATTAATATTAACAAAGCTTTATTACAGGAGCAGCTCATCTCTGGGAGAACATTTTTATAGCTGCCGTTTTTATTGTTTTGACCCCCAGTGAACTTTTCATCCTTGTTTTGGGAAAATTGTTTTAATAAAAAAAATTCCCTAATGCTTTCAAAGTAGAGACAAATATAAAAAGAAACAACAAAAACCCCAATCTGCTCATTAGAATTCACTCTGAAAATTGAATTTCAAAAGGGCCAATTTTCTGCCCTGTTTATCATTCAATTTCCAGGCTTAGCTTGCAGTCTGTCATATTATTTTAAGGCTAGAGCATGTGCTGTGTGATGCCAGATGAAAGGGTAATGCGTGGTGCTGGACATGACTTTCATTTTATACAGGCCGTGCTACTCCCCCCCCCCCCTTGAAAAAATTAGTAGTTTGTATTGCTTTGTAAATTATTTTCATATCTTCCAAAACGGGAGAACTGCCCCACATATGAGACATCAAAGAGGTGTGATTTAAGTAGATCTGTTATTTTTGGGGTGCTCCTGGGAACAATGGAGGTGGGCCTTAACCCTTTCCTACTCAGTGACGTATTATTAAGTCACTGAGCACAGTGAGTTAATGCTCAGCGCCATAATAGTGCATCAGGGTGATGTCGCGGGCTCAGGAACTGTGTCTGCACCATTGCTCGCGGGTGCTAGTGTACAGTGGTATCTGCAAATGTTTGGTTTGCAATGTTATTTAATGTTTGCACTGTACAGCAGCAGGTGAAGTATGGGTGGCATCAGGAACCACCCCATTCATTATTATTATTATGTATTTGAAAGCACCTTTAATTCCAAGGCACTGTAGAACAAGAGGGGGTTACAAATACATACGTAATATAAAATAGAATAAACAAAGAACTATTAACAGACTGGTACAGAGGGGGAGAGGACCCTGCTCGCAAGAGCTTACAATATACACGGGAAGGGGGAAGAACACAGTGGGGGGGGGGGGGGTAAATGCGGCTCATTTGCCTGGGTGGTAGCAGCATGTTTATTGCAGGTGGTAGGCTTTCCTCAAGAGGTGGGTTTTCAGGTTGGGGGATCGTCTTATGTGCTGGGGTAGTGAGTTTCAGAGTAAAGGAGAGGCACGTGAGATCTCATAGTCGATTGTGTGAAGAATAGATGAAAGGAGAACAGAGAAGTAGGTCCTGTGAGGATCGGAGATTACATGTGGGGATGTATCGAGAAAGCAGGTCAGAGATGTAAGGAGGGGACTGTTGTGGACTGCCTTATATGTAGTTGTTACTATTTTAAACTGAATTGGCTGGGCAATGGGGAGCCAATGAAAAGATTGGCAGATGGGGGGGCAGAGGACAAAAGAGGTGCGAGGTAGATTAGCTAGGACTGTGAAGAGTGAGGAAGCACACCCGCTTGCTCCTGCTTTTGCTCCTTAGGGACTAGAAAACTAACTCATTTGTGAGACTACTACTCCAGAGAGTTGTCAAAGACAAAACTACAGATATTCTGCAATGCTACAAGGCTACAGTCAGCAGAATGACCAGGGACCATAGTTATCTAGACCCTGCTGTAGGTAAGGAACTACGACTGAGACACCAATCACCTTAGATCACATCCAGGCCAGGTCAACTCAAAAAAGCCTGCATTGCACAGTGAAAACCTACAGCCACAAGTGCCAGATTTCAGCTGTTAGTCAGAAGTTTCGGGAAGAGACACCAGCAAGAGCACATCAGAGATGCCATAATCTGTCACTTTGCCAGCCACCATACCTCATCATCTGGGAAGATGTACTACAATTTCTATTTTGCATTCAGTTAAGAGACTTTTATTCTTCTACTTTTGGCCTGACTCCTTATACCACCTTTTCCCTGCACCAATCGCCAGGGAGCAATGGCTTGAGGGAGTACACCATGACACATCATCTCATGTGGGCCACTACCACTCCTATACTATGCTCACTGTGCTAGCTGTATTATGCAGCTGGCTCCCTGCACTCACTGCTGATAGCTCTGATCCCAGCAGTTTAATCTCTCAGATGCCACAGCAAACAGTGATCAAATATGAGTTAGGAAGTTAAGAAGTGCTTGGATGGCTTGTGGGATGTCTATGTTTTAGGGGACTGCAAATTCTGACACCTTTAGTGAGCAAAGGCTGTAATAACTGTCACTGCACGTAAATGATGTCAAAATTAAACTTGTACTTGGTAGAATCTTCATTTTGTCTTTGCTTTGTTTAATCTTGAAAATAAATTATCTCGGTGACCCGTAAAGTCCAGAAGGTCTTGTTTTATTCTGCAGGCGTTTGTTATAATATGGTATACATTTGTAACTGTTACAATTTTCTATAAAGTACATAAGCCCCTAAACCAACATAGACTCCCCTAAGTAATACAAACCCCAGACATGATAAGAAATAAAGACCCTAAACCAGGCCCCTTAAAGTAATTCCATGAGACTGCCATAGAGCTTGTCTTAATGCCTTATGTCAGGATGTCTGTGGTGGTGCCTGGAAGTGGTGGGGACTACAGAGATAAGTATAGGTGAGTATTTGGAATGGGCAGCTGAGAGACAGTTCTTTCAGGAATCTGGGAAGAGCTCCCTTTTTCCCAATGCCTCCCATATATTCCTGGAGATTTGACACAATTCCATACAGGCTTTTATATGTTAGTCTGAGTCTTGAAGGATTTTCTGAGATTTAAAATTAATAGATCTTTTCAGAGATGATCTTCCCATCAAATCCTTTACACACATACAACAACATTATTAAAAGCTGATACATTGGTTATATCAAGCAAGTGATGATAAGAGATTTCTTAATGGTAGGGTTCGGGTTCGCCGAACTTCGCCGCAAAGTTCGGGTTCAGGACCCGAACTTGACCTTGAACCCCATTTAAGTCAATAGGGACCTGAACTTTGGGGCACTAAAATGGCTCTAAAAAAGTCATAGAAAGGGCTAGAGGGCTGCAAAAGCAAGCAAAATAGTGGTAAGAGCAGGACAATTGCCCTGCAAACAAATGTAGATAGGGAAATAAATTAAAATAATATAGAATAAAAAACATGTAAAAAATAATGATCTTGAACTAGGAGGCGGAGGTCAAAGGGGAATAAGAGGTTGAGGAGGCGGTGGACGTGGCAGTGTAGGTGGAAGCGGTGGTGGAGGAGGAAGTAGCCAACACTATTTTTGTAGTTTTAAATTTTTTTATAAATTTGGGAAGACCCCAAAACATTGGGAAATATAAAAAAGAAAACAAAGATAAAGTGCGCTGGAGTATGACAATGGCTGGGTTGCGGCCGGTATACTTGTCTATTCTGCACAAGGTATGGACAAGTCCTGAGGGATCCATGCCTGGTTCATTTTAATGAATGTGAGTTTGTCCACATTGGCTGTGGACAGGTGGCTGCGCTTGTCTGTGATCACCCCCCCCCCTGCCGTGCTGAACACAAGTTCGGACAATATACTGGCCGCAGGCAGGCCAGCACCTCCAAGGCATAGAGAGCAAGCTCAGACCATGTGCCCAATTTGGAGACCCAGAAGTTGAATGGGGCAGACCCATCAGTCAGTACGTGTAGGCGTGTGCACACATACTGTTCCACCATGTTGCTGAAATGCTGCCTCCTGCTAAGACATTCCATATCAGCTGGTAGTGCTGGTTGTTTTGGCGTGCTGACAAAGCTTTTCCACATTTCAGCCATGCTATCCCTCCCTTCTGAGGTGCTGGCGGTGCCCCAGCTGTGTTGGCAACTTCTTCCTCATCCTCTGTCTTCGCCTTGTGTTTCCACTGAGCCCCCGATGTCAGGTGGGAATGCCATCAGCAGCGCGTCTACCAGCGTGCGCTTATACTCGTGCATCTTCAAAACATGCTCCAGTGATGGAATTAAGGATAGCACGTTGTCCTTGTAGCAGCGATCCAGCACGGTGGCCACCCAGTAATCAGTACTGGTTAAAATGTGGGCAACTCGGCGGTCGTTGCGCAGGCACTGCAGCATGTAGTCGCTCATGTGTGCCAGGCTGCCCAGAGGCAACGACAAGCTGTCCTCTGTGGGAGGTACACTGTCTTTATCCTCTGTATCCCCCCAGCCATGCTCCAGTGATGCCTATGAGCTGCTTTGGGTGTTGGTGCAGGAACCCACCCTCCGAGCCACTTGTGAATGACTGGCCTGAAACCCTTGTAAATGATCTCTCTTCCTCCTCCTCCTGTGCCGCATCCTCTTCCATCTTCGCCAAAAGTGATTTTTCAGGGAGACATAGAAGCGGGATAGTAATGCTGAGGACTGCGTCATTGGCACTGGCCATGTTGGTGGAGTACTCGAAACAGCGCAACAGGGCACACACGCCCCGCATAGAGGCCCACTCATTGGTGGTGAAGTGGTGCTCTTCCGCAGAGTGACTCACCCGTGTGTGGTATAGCTGAAACTCCACTATTGCCTGCTGCTGCTCACACAGTCTCTACAGCATGTGCAAGGTGGAGTTCCACCTTGTGGGCATGTCGCATATGAGGCGGTGAGCAGGAAGCCAGAAGTTACGCTGCAGCGCAGAAAGGCGAGCAGCAGCAGGGTGAGAAGGCACTTTCTGCAGCAGCTCTAACATATCGGGGTAATTTTTCAGGAACCTCTGCACCACCAAATTCAGCACATGCGCCAGGCAAGGGGATGTGCATCAAACCGGCTAGGCCCAGAGCTGCTAAGAGATTTCGCCCATTATCGCTCACCACCAGTCCGGGCTTGCAGTTAGGGAGACATAACGTCCCTGTCCGTGCTTACTGGTCCACGTATCAGTGGTTATGTGGACCTTGCCACAGATGGCGCTGCACAGTGCACACCTAATTTTGTCCGGCACTTGGTTGTGCAGGGCCCGGATGGCAGCCTGGAAAAGTAGTGGCCAGCTGGGAACCACGTACTGTGGGACAGCCACCGCCATACGTTTTTCAAAAGTCTCCGTCTCCACCAGACAGAATTACAGCATTTCAAAGGCCAGGAATTTTAAAATACTGGCATTCAGGGCCAGCGATCGCTGATGGGTAGGGGGGTACTTCCTCTTTCTCTCCAGTGTTTGGGAGATGGAAAACTGAACGCTTCCATGGGACATTGTGGAGATGCTTGGTGAATGTGACAGACGTAGTGGCGTTGCTGCCACATCCTCTGTTTGTGGGGTGGCAGGTACTACTGTCACTCCAGAGGGGAGGAAGAGGCCGAGACTGCAGCAGAAGAGGGACCAGGAGGTGAGGTGCTTACTCCACTGCAGCTCGTGCTTTGCATTTAGATGCCTGGTCATGCAGGTGGTGCTCAGGTTTAGAACATTTATTCGTCGCTTCAGGCTCTGATTGCACAGCGCGCAAACCACTTGTGTTTTGTCGTAAGCACATTGTCTGAAGAACTGCCGCGCCAGGGAACTCCTTGGAGCTGGCTTTGGTGTGCTCAGTCCCTGGGTGCGGTGGGCAGTAGCAGGCGTACTGGCTAGGGGACGGCCACTCTACTTTTGCACACTGCTCCCTTTTTTTGCTGTGCGGCTGGTGCTGTGTGACCACCACCTCTTCCTCTGAACTGCACACGTCACTCACATGACCTTGATTCCATGTGGAGTCTAGGACCTCATCATCCTCCATATCATCTTCCACCCACTCTTCACCTCTGCCCTCCTTGCCGGTCTGCACACTGCAGAAACCCACAGCAGTTGGCACCTGTGTTTCGTCATCATCAGAGATGTGCTGAGGTGTGAGAATAATAGGGATTCCAGAGGGTGAGGAAGGAAAAAATCCAACTGAATTTGTACAGAAATTAATTCTTGAGAACTTTGGTAAAGAGTCATTTTCTCCTCTTTTTATGATTGAAAGAGCTCATCGGGTCCCAGGAGGAAAACCAATTCCAGGGAGACAACCTCGGACAATCCTTGCTAAGTCATTGACTACAGGGGACAGAGATGTCCTCCTGAGAAGGGCGAGGGAATCCTCACCGGTTGTGTATAACGGGATTAGACTGGCCTTTTTTCCTGATTTTTCGAAAGAAATACAAGAAAAGAGACGCACATTCATGACTGTTAAAAAGAAGCTAAGAGAAAGGGATATTAAATATTCTCTTATATTCCCGGCCAAATTGCGGATTATTTTTGAAGATAAAACCCTTTTTTTTGATACCTCAGAAGAAGCCGCGGATTGGATTGAGCGAAACAAGAGATGACCCAATTGGGTTACGATCTGGCGGGAATAATTAGTATTATAAGGGGCTCATACCCCTAAATGTAGTTTTCTTTGCTTCATAATGGCGGTGTGGGGGTGGTTGAGTGGGGGGAGGGTCGAGGGTTGGTCATAGGAAAGAAATCTACTACAATATGTGGTGGATTGCCTGTGGGAGGGGGGTGAGGGGGGGGGGGTTGGGTTGTGGTGCGTCAAAGTGGGTGTGGTTCCCCTTTTTTCAGTTTATTATTTTCTTTTTTTTCCCTCTTGTTTTCTCCTTTTTCCCTCTCTCCTGATCTTCCATTTAACCATTGTTGATGACGATGATTAGAATTTTTTCTTGGAATGTACGTGGTTTGGGGGAGAGAGGTAAGAGACAAGCGGTTTTTGACTTGACTCAGGCCCATCTACCAGCAATAGTATGCCTGCTAGAGACCCATCTTACTGAGGAGACCACTAGAGTGGTCGACAGGGGATGGGCTGCGCACACGTATCATTCTACCCTCTCCAACTACTCGAGAGGTGTTACGGTGTTGATACATAGACTTATTGACTTCGTTTGTGAGGCATCCTCTGTCGACCAACAGGGGAGATTTATTTTTCTATATTGCAGGTTAGGGGGAGAGTTATGTATTTTGGCCTTTGTCTATATCCCTCCGCCATTTTCTCTTCTGGTTCTTAATTCTCTTCTATTATTCATGGATAAATGGCCAGAATGTCCAACATTGATTATTGGTGATTTTAACTGTGTCATCGATCCTCTATGTGACAGGGTCTCTATGAGTGCTAGGAGTGACAGCCCGGTCCAGGGGTCTCCCCTCGCACGGTTTTGTCTGGAGGCTGGATTTGAAGATGCTTGGGAGTCTCTGGGACAGGGGAAAAGGGTTTTTTCATGCTTTAGTAAAGCAGGCAAATCATTGTCCAGAATAGACCTAGTACTGATAAATAGCAAATATGTGAAACTGATAAAACAAATGAAATATGAAACAAGGTCAATATCTGATCACTCCCCGTTAGTACTTGAATTATGCTTCTCTCAGGAAAGATATACACCAAAACCTCCCTTTAGACTAAACCCTTACTGGTTATCAGTTATAAAGACACATGAAATAATTCGAAATGAAATAGGCCGATTCTGGGATATTAACTACGGCTCAGCAAAAATTCAAGTGGTATGGGATACCTTTAAGGCGTACATGAGGGGATTGATGGTTAGTAATATCACGAATCTTAGAAGGGAATATGGAAAAAAACAGAGAAATCTAGAAAAACATGTAATCTCAGCGACAGAATCCTTCCATATAAATAAGACGGAGAATAATAGGGAAAATATGCAAAAAGCCACACAAATATATGCTAATTTTTTACTGGATAAAGCTCAACAGAATCTCTTCTTTAAAGGGCAAAAATATTTTACAGAGTCTGGGCGACCCGGTAAGCTCCTCTCCAGAGTAATCTCCAATCAACAACCTAAAAAACATATAGACAAGGTTCGAGTGAGGGATGGTAGAATAGTTACTGGACAGGGTCCGGTGGAGAAGGCCTTTTTTGATTATTTTCTTGATCTGTACAAGGCTGATTCTAATATTACAGATGATAAGATAGATTTCTATCTAGATAGGATCAACTTTTCAACTATCACTGAGATTCAAAAGAAAGCATTAGAATTGGAGGTCTCAATTCAGGAACTTGAGGGAGCTATTAAATTAGGTTCAGCTAATTCTACTCCTGGTTCAGACGGGCTTCCATATGAATTTTATAGTAAATATGGGGACTGTATTTTTCCTAGATTATTGGAGGTCTTTGCTGAATCAATGGAGGATGGGAGGTTGCCAGATTCAATGATGGAGGCTACAGTGATACTAATTCCAAAAAAAGGCAAGGACCCTCTAGATCTAGAATCTTATAGACCAATTTCACTGCTTAATGCAGATGTAAAGCTTTTGGCGAGGGTCCTTGCTACAAGGCTCTCTGGGGTTATCTCCTCCATAGTCCATCCGGATCAGAGCGGTTTTATTAAAAATAAGGGTACACATCATAATTTACATCGGCTCTTTTCTAATATCCAGGCCCCTGGGGGGACCGCCCGCTCCATCCTGTCATTGGATGCCTCTAAGGCCTTTGACAGGGTGGAGTGGCGTTTCCTCTGGAAGGTTCTTGTTAGGATGGGCTTTGGAGAGAGGTTTATACGTACTCTTAGGTTATTGTATGGATCTCCAAGGGCTAAATTGAGTCTTAATGGAATTTTGAGTAGTAGTATCGAGTTAAACAGAGGCACCCGTCAGGGTTGCCCATTATCTCCCTTATTATTTGATATATATATCGAACCCCTTGCGATGGCCATCAGGCAGGACGATCAGGTCAAAGGATTTGGTACGCTAGGAATACAAGATCGCATCTCATTATATGCAGATGATGTTCTGTTTTTTATAGATCACACGGAAACCACTCTCCCTAGGATCATTCAAATGGTTAAATTATTTGGTGAGGTGTCTGGTCTTCTTATAAACTGGGCCAAGACCAGTCTGCTCCCAATAGACCCCCTGCCACAGAAAGAGGCTCCTGTTACACAGTTGGATATTGTTGATACTTTTCAATATTTGGGTTTGACTATATCGTCTCGGGTCGAAAACTTTGTAGAACTTAATTTGATCCCCATAATGGTAAAGATCAGAGCTAAAATAGGAATCTGGCTGAAACTTCCCTTATCTAGAGCTGATCGAGTTTCACTAGTTAAAATGGTGATACTACCACAATTTCTTTATGTGCTCAGGAATACACCTATTTGGATACAAGACAAACATTTTAAACTTATGGAGAGACTAATTAATGATTTAATATGGGGAAGAAAGCGAGTTCGAATTAAGTTGGAGTATTTGTATAAATCAGTGGAGTGCAGGGGTTTAAATCTCCCCTACTTTAAGGGGTACTTTATTGCAGCCCAGCTATTGAGATGCTATGAATCAGAGCATAGCGCACTACTGGGGAAGTTGGTAACTAGTCACGCCCACAATAATATTTTTTCCTTGTTGGAATCTGGCCTATTGAAGAGTTATGAGCAAGGCTATAGAGAGACTATAAAACTACTCCTTAAGGTGTGGGCTATAACTAGGACATGGTTGAAGGTTAAGGGTTCACTCACATTTACGCCTCTTTGGCATAATTTGCATTTACAAAGGCTGGATGAAATTGCAGCTGACACATTTTGGCAGAAGAATAAAATTTTATATATTTCACAGGTAGTTAAAGATAGAGAAATTAAACCCTATATAGAAATGACACAAAATATAAAAAATCTTTCATGGTTTAGGTATTTCCAATTGCGTTCTGTATTATCTAGTTTGGATGATAAGCGGATGTTGGATATAGATAATTTATCCTTTCTGAATGATTGGGTAGGGGGTACACTTTCTAGAATAAAAATTTCAAATATATATAAGTTATTACTTAAGGTACGGTTTAGTGACATACACTCACCAGGACAAAAAGCGTGGGAGGTGGATTGTCCGAATGTACAAATAGAAGGGTGGGAGAATATTTTTGGGAATCTATCGTCACTATCCCAGAACTTTAACCATGTCCTGATACAATTTTATATCTGCCACAGATTATATATTACTCCATTGTGGATGAATAAATGCGGGCTAAGAGACACGTCCAACTGTCCCAAATGTGATACTGTAGGAGCAGACTTTCTCCATATGATATGGACCTGTCCAGAACTTATAAACTACTGGAATGGTATCAATAACTGTATTATGTGTACACTAAAAATTCGAATTCCTTTTGAACCACAAGTATTTGTTCTCAATGATCTCTCCAAATTAAAAAATCATAAGCATCAAAAGATTCTCCTGAGTAGAGTACTGATGTTGGCTAGAGTTTTGATCAGCCGCACCTGGTTTGCCCGATCCACTCCAGACATAAACACATGGATAAATTTAATTGATAAGGTAAAGAACTACGAAAAAATTTTATATAGACGGAGGGAAAATGAATACCAATGGAGTAGGATATGGGGTGGCTGGAGGTCTGGTTAGTTGAGATCAAGTTGTTTCATATATAGGGGTCCTACTTTGACGCACCACAAACTGGGAGGGAGGGAGGGGAGGGTTTTCTAAATACTATGAAAAGATGAGTGGAATATATTTATATATAATTACTCGGGTCACTAAGAATTGAGAGATTGTAAAAACTTTTTTATTGCAAATGTTTTGTAGTTTTCCCAATAAATAAATAAAAAAAAAAAAAAAAAAAGAGATGTGCTGAGGTGGTCCTCCCATGTACTCATCCTGAAACATAAGTGGTTGGGCATCTGTGCACTCAATCTCTTCCACTTCTGGAGCATGGCTATGTGGATGGCCCTCGGAAACCCTGCCAGCAGAGTCATCAAAAAGCATAAGAGACTGCTGCATGACTTGGGGCTCAGACTGCTTGGCTGATTTGCAAGGGGGTGAGGTAAAAGACAGATGCCCATGGGCTGCAGGTGCCAATTCTGCGCTTTCAGCAGGGGACCGGTTGGGAGACAATGTGAAGGAACTGGAGGCACTGTCAGCCACCCAATCTACTACCGCCTCTACTTGTTCTGGCCTCACCATTCATACATAGGTATTCGGGCCTACAAAATAACTCTGAACGTTCTGTCACCTACATGCACCTGAAGAAGGTGTTTCATTTGGGCGTGTAGCTGGCACAGATTGACTACGTCCTCTCCTTGCAACAGGAGCTCCACCAACCCCAGCAGCACCACGACCAGGGCCATGTCCCTTATTTGATGCTCTCATCATTCTTTGAGGTCACCCACTGAACTAACAGACAGATTAACTATATTATTTTCCCTGTCATGTATGCAGTGCAGGTGTACTTCACGCAATAAATGGGTATATGACGCGCACCTAACTAACAGACGGTTTAACTATTATATTTATGTGTCAGGGGTACAAAGTACAATGTTGCATTGCACCCACAAAAAATAATAATCGCTGTAGGTCACCCACAGAATTAACAGCTAGATTTATGATTAGCTTTCTGTGTCAGGGGTGCAAAGATGGTGTATTGCACCCACAAAAAATCGCTCACTTCAGCTGTCTGCTTTCTATCCCTTCACTACTGAGAGCTGATAGGCAGTGCTACACGTGATCCAGCTTATATAGAGGCTGGGTCACATAATGCACCGGCCAATTACAGCCATGCCATTAGTTGGCATGGCTGTGATGGCTTCTAAGGACACACAGCTTAAAAGCTTGTTGATTGGCTGCCCTGCAGCCTTTCAACAAGCTTTATTAAATGCCCGAACACCAAACACCAGACCCAAACCCGAACTTTGCCGGAAAAGTTCAGGTCCGGGTACCAAAAATCGTAAAGTTCGGTACGGACCCGGGTTCGCTACTTAATTGCTTAGTTGCCTTACTATATGACTGAGCATCAACGTCTCTGCAAATAAATTCATAATTTTGGCAACTATATTAATAAGCTCACTTTTAAAATGCCAGACGTAGTGATGTAATCATGGAGAGAGCTCTTACAAACTCTATTATTGCAAAAAACTAAGCGCAATCCACTGAATCCACACAACTGTCTATCCAACTCAAAGCTCCATGTAAAGCATTTGTATGATGTTAAAGGAGCGTTCTGGAAGTTCAATATTGATGGTCTATCCTCAAGATAGGTCATAACTATTAGGTCATAACTCTCAGCACACTTTATGATCAGCTGTTTGAAGAGGCTGCAGCCCTCTGGTGGGTACTACAGCCTCCTCACAGCCTACCAAGCACAGCTCTGTAAATCGTATAGTGGCTGTATGGCCTTGCGGTTCACCCGGCAGTCAGTTCACGGTTAACTCTGAGCATTCGCGATCCGCCGAACATGCGAACATATGGCGATGTTCGCGCGCGCCATATTATTTTGCATTGTGCCGAACTTTTACCCATGACACATCCATCAGGTGAAACAGGACAGCCAATTGGGACGTTTCAGCACATGAACCTGATCTGGCTGCCATTTTACATTCTGTATTTTGTCAGTGTAGGGAGAGGTTGCTTTGTGGAGCAGGGACAGGCTGTTAGGGACACCAAACGCTAGCTAATAAGGACTAGTATAGGTGTGCTATCGGTGTGATAAATAGAGGGGTGTGATATACAGTACTTATATACTTTCTAACATAGAAAGTATATTGGTGTTGCTTTTTTACTGGGCAGCAGTTTTGTGCAGTTCTGATGCGATACTGCAGCTATATAGAGGGACAAACACTATTGGAACAACTTATTGCAACGGGTGTGATATATCAGTTGCCCTCCCAAAAAACTGATTGAGGCAGGGGTGTGATATACCTATAATATACTTTCTATATAGTGCATTTGAACTGTGCAGCACTTGTGTGCGGTTCTGCTGCGATACCGCAGCTATATAGAGGGACAAACGCTATTGAAACAACTAATTGCAACGGGTGTTATACCTGCTTCCACAAAAGTTAGATTAAGGGGTTAGATATACCTGCTTCCACCAAATATTGATTGAGTCCTGCAATATACCTGCTTCCACAAATACTGCTCTTCTCTAGGGACTTAGGCACAGGGTAATTTTGAAAATGACAGGCAGAGGAAGAGGCAAGCCGTTCTGTAGGGGTGGTAGGGGTCAGGCAGGTGCACCAGGCCGGAGCCTATGTGGGAAGTTGGAGAAGGCGCATGCGATTACTTTAAAGGACGCACCAGAGTTGGCAGAGTAGCTCACCTACCCTTCTGCTTCTGCACCCTCCTCATCCTCTGTATCTGCACCCTCCTCACTCTTAGCTGTGTGCACCCCCAAATCTACCACCACCACCATAGCCCCTCCACACGAGTCAGAGAAATTATTTTCCCATCCATTCCCAGACCTTTCCTTTCAGCCATTGTTGACATCGGATGAGAAAGAGGAGGTAGCAACGGCCGCCACCCAGCGGTCTGACGACAGTACCCAGATCAGCCCAAGGAGGGAGGTCCCTGCTGTTGCTGTCTATTCCGAGATCTCAAATGTCAGTGGTGGTAAAGGTAAGGATGATGATATGTCGCTGGACGTCACGTGGGTGCCCACAAGAGAGGAAGAGGAGGGGAGTTCAGAGGGAGAGACGGAGAAGCAGAGAGGGAGGAAAAGGAGGAGAAGCAGGCACAGCTCGCAGGTCACAGGAGGCAAAAAGCAGACTGCAAATGTATCTGGAGCTAGCCATCCACCATGCACGGTCACTTCTGGCGCTTCCAGGACACTGGCACATGGCTCCGCCGTGTGGGCTTTTTTCAACGTGTCAGCTGCTAACAATATTGTTGACATCTTCAGCCTGTGCTGTCAACGCATAAGTCATGGTAAGCCCAACGACTGCCTTAAGAATGCATCTGGCCTCCCATCACGAGCCCAGTCGGAGCAACGCCGTCAGAACCCACAAAGCCACACTCCCAGCGCTCCACGTTCTGCCTCTTCTCCTTCTCCTCTCTCCTCCCATTTGTCTTTCACTCCACCTTCCACCGTGCCATCATCGTGTTCATCTGGCATAAGGCAGGCTTCCATGGCCCATGTTCGAGCGCAAAAAGATGATAACGCCGGATAACCCTCTTGCCTAACATTTGACCGCTGGCTTGTCGGAACTGCTAGCCCATCAACTACTACCATATAAACTGGTGGACTCGGAGGCCTTTAGAAAATTTATGGCCATTGGCACATCGCAACGGAAGGTCCCCGGAAGGAAATATTTATCCCAGAAGGGCATCCCAGAGCTATATGGCCACATTCAGCGGCAAGTGAATATATCTCTGGCACACAGTGTCGGTGCCAAGATACATCTGACCACAGACACGTGGTCTAGCAAACACAGGCAGGGAAGGTACATAACTTTTACTGCCCACTGGGTGAACCTTCTGACGGCTGTCTAGCATGTAACCTGTGGCTCCCGTGTGATTTTGGTGTTACCACCACAGATTGCATGCAGGCCTGCCTCTTCTTCTCCTCCTCCTACTCCATCTTCTGTCTTCTCCTCGCCTGACTTCCCCTTTTCCACTGCTACCGCCTCTTCCGCTGTGCCACCCATGCTCCCCAGAATCTATTCGACGTCCCAGGTGAGACGTTGCCATGCTGTGCTGCGGATGTTGTGCCTGGAAGTCAAGAGCCACACCAGTCGTGCACTGATTTCAGCTCAGATTTTCAGCTTGACAGTTGGTAAAGTGGTTTGCAACAACGGTGCTGATTTGCTGAGCGCGCTGAAACAGGGCAAAATGACACGTGCCGTGCATGGCACACGTCCTGAACTTAGTCGTGCAGAGATTCGTTGCCAAATACCCCGGGGTCCAGGACGTCTTGCGACAGGCCAAGAAAATCTCAGGCCATTTTAGAAGATCTTACACGGCCATGGCTCGCCTTGCTGACGTTTAGCGGTGAAAACACTTGCCCGTCAGATATCTGGTTTGTGACAGCCTGACGCGCTGGAACTACACCTTGTATATGCTTGATAGGCTGCTCCAGCAGCAACGTGCCATTAACGACTACCTGTATGAACTCTGCAGCAGGACAGGTTCTGGGGAACTTGGTTTCTTTTCACCGCGCCAGTGGCTGCTCATGCGCGATGCATGCAGACTTCTGCGGCCGTTTGGCAAGATCACCAAACTAGTCAGTCGCAGCCAGGGCGCCATCACTGACATCGTACCTTACGCCTTCTTTCTGGAGCATGCATTGCGTCGTGTCATGGATCAAGCCATCAAGGAGCAGGAGCAGGAAGATGAAGAAGTCGCAATGCTGAATGAATTCCCATGGGGGTTACTTTTCGGGGATCCATGGTGTTGTCCGTGGCTGGGGGGAGGAGACAGAGGATGACATTCTCCTGGGCGATGAGCAGGAGCCAGGGCACTCCACCATTTCCAATTTAGTGCAAATGGGGGCCTTCATGCTCCAGTGTCTGCAGAGGGACCCCCATATAAAAAGCATAAAGGGCAAGGACCACTACTGGGTGGCAACCTACTTTAGACCCCCGGTAAAAACACAAAATAGCGGACATGTTACCAGCATCACAGAGGGCTGGCAGAATGTAACATTTCCAGGCCTTGCTGTGAGAGATGCTGCATTCTGCTGTTGCGGGCACTGGCAGAGGAATTTCAACCCACAGCGAAACAGGTGCGGGTACCAATCCTACCGTGCCTGCAAGAATGTGTTGGTCACTATGGATATGAGATCATTCTTGCAGCCAACCCATCGACAGCCGCCCTCCGGATGCAGCCTCAGGGAACGCCTAGACCGACAGATGTCTGACTACATTGGGTTAACGGCCGATGTGGAAGCTCTGAGAAGCGAGAAACCCCTGGACTTAGGGCCGGTGCCACCCATAAGCAAAGTAGGCCACCGCGTAGAGCGCACTATTGCTGGGGGCACCCGCGGTGGCCTACTTTGCTTATGGGTGGCACTGGCCCTGCCCGCCACTCACTTCCCTGTCTCCTAGGCGCAGTATGGGCTTTGTCCAGTAGAGGTCTCTGTTTCTTCTCCTGTCACACTATACATGCCTATCTGCCCGCAGCTCGCTCTCTGCTGTGTGTGAGGAGTATGAGATACTTCCGCAGCGCAGCCAGCAGTCCATACCCCATAGAGACGGGGATGCCACAGGTTGCAGGTGGTGAGCGGCGGGCACCATGGCAGGGGAGAGCACCAGAGCGCTCATGTCAGGGTTCGTGTTTGGCGCCCTCGCTTTTCAGTATGTGAACTCTGGCTCAGACACGGTAAGTAAGGCAGCAGGCTCCTGAGACAGGGGGAATAGTAGAGGACCCCTACTACTGTTTGTGGGTGTAGTGTGCCTCCACATGTTGTCACGGCCATGGTTATGGTCGTGACTCCTGAACCGCATGCGGTTGTCAGCGGCCTTTGGTTTGGTTGTCAATCACAGGTGAGGGCTGTGGTATTTGCCTCACCTGTGGTTGCCACTGGCAACAGTATGTATGTGGCAGCATAGCAGTCTGAGCTGTGTCATGGCAGCTTGCTATGTTGTGCATGCGGTTGTGTGTGATATGTGTGTATGTGTGCACTTGGTTTTATGTTATTGTGTGCACTTCCCCTTTAAGTGGTGTTTTCCCTTCCCTGGTGTTGGAAGGGTTAACTCCCTTTCTGTGTGTATGAGACACTGGGTGTGTCTGTGTGGGTGTGGTCACTTAGGCCTATAAAGCCTCTGTGTTTGGCATGTCTCAGTGGGTTGCTTCAGCCATGCTTAGCTGGAGCAGCCTCCTGTGCATTCCATCTGCCAGTGGGGGCCACCCTTGTGGTAATAAACAAACTGTGACTCTTAGGTTTATGTTGATGTCCACTTGATGTTTTCCTTTGTTCTGTTATGCACCTATGGATCTGGGTTCCTGTGTGTTTGTGTGTGTGCTGTGTCCATTTGTGTTTGGGTGTGGACACTTGCTGTCTTGCACGGGATCCAGTCTAAGTGTCTGTGGCAGGTAGGTGTGGAAGTGCTTTTCAGCCTCCTGCCATATCCATAGGCTGTTTATGTTCCTTTCCCTGCAGCTTGGCCAGTG
Organism: Bufo gargarizans; assembly: GCF_014858855.1. NCBI lineage: Eukaryota > Metazoa > Chordata > Amphibia > Anura > Bufonidae > Bufo > Bufo gargarizans. The sequence continues at coordinate 473,788,893 of NC_058081.1, read as the reverse complement.
AGACTCCTGTTCCTTCGTGTCCAGAAGGAACAGGTCGTCTTACCCTGCTCCTTGTTCCAGGGCAATCCTGAGGGCTAGTAGGGACCCCAAGGCATCCGGTGTATGAGTCCTCCCACCTTCAGGGTTGACTTATATGGTTAAGAGTCAGGGTCAGTTTAGGGACGCGATAGGAGGTGACCTGCTCCCTAATACTGTCGTCCTGGTCAAGCAGCACGTAACATCTTCTGGCATCGCACGGCTGAGGATTTTTCCCATCCTCAGCCGTGGCACATGTGCCATGGAGACCATGGTCAGTTCTTCTATGTGCAGCTTAGTATGGTGCCCTACGCCTGGCTTCATCAGGATTACATTGCCAGCTCAGTCCCTGTACACTGGGAGGGGGGCACATTCCTGTCCCGTGAAAAAGGGGCAGGTCAATGGGCGGAATCAAGGGGGCAGCCAAATTAGCTTTTGCCTAGGGTGGCAAAAATCCTTGCACCAGCCCTGCCTGGACTACTGGGTGTGCAGGCTTGACCTGTGGCCAGAGCTGGCACAATTTGCCATGGAACTCTTGGCTTGCCCCTCGTCGAGTGTCCTGTCCGAAAGGACGTTCAACGCAGCAGGGGGGATCGTGACTGATAAGCGCACTCGCCTAGCTCACGACAGTGTGGACTACCTCACATTTCTAAAAATGAATGAGGCATAAATCTCGGAGGAATTCAACACCTGTGACCACATGTAATTGAATTTCCTCATGCCAGTCCACACATCTCCGCCACCACCCAGAACAAAGAATGGTCCTTGTCTTATGTATATACAGCGTCCTTAAAGGCCTTTTGTGTCATGTGAATGCCTAATTTTTGAGGCCTCTACTCCAGTGGCCTACAGTTCTATTTTTATCCAGTGACTTCCTAATGTACCTCCAGCCACAGGATCACAAGTTCTGTGTCAGGTCAATGCCTAATTTTTGGGGCCTCTACTCCAGTAGCCTACAGTAACATTTTTATCCAGTGATCGCCTAATGTACCTCCAGCCACATCAGCCAACGTTCTTTTCTGTCCGGTGAAGGCCAAATTTTTGGGGCCTGTACTCCAGTAGCCTACAGTTAAATTTTTATCCAGTGACCGCCTAATGTACCTCCAGCCACATAATCACAAGTTTTTTCTGTCAGTTGAATGCCTAATATTTGGGGCCCATATTCCCGTGGCCTAAAATAAAAAAATTCTAGGCTCCTGCAGGGCACATTTTTGAGCGTTTCACTGTAAGGCCTCATGTACAGGGCAGTGTTCCGCGGCCGAGAGCGGACCGTGGAGACCAGGCCGGGATTCCTCCTGACAACATGAGCGCACGGCGTCATTGGTTGCTATGACGCCGTGTGCTCCCTGCTGCCGCCACAGTACAGTAATATACTGGTATAGATCATACCAGTGTATTACTGTATTGCGGCGGCAGCAGGGAGCGCACGGCGTCATAGCAACCAATGACGCCGTGCGCTCAAGCTGTCAGGAGGAATCCCGGCCGGGTTTCCACGATCCACTCTCGGGCCGCGGAACACGGCCGTGTGCATTTGGCCAAAGACTACAAAAAAATGAGCCCTGATTAAAATACATATTTTTTGTGGGAATTTGTGCCAATGATCCCCCTCTGGTATATCACTGTCCATGTTGTGGGACTATTTGTGTACTTCTAGTAAGTGTTTGCTGGCTGCAAATATGACCTGAAGGTTTTTCAGGTTTGCCTGCCAATAGAGTGAATCGGGGCCACTGCGAACACGCAGTTCGCAAACATTTGATCGTGAACGCGCGTTCGTGAATCGTCCCGGTCAATGGTTGTCCATCACTAGTGATGACCTATAAAATAGTGTTCAAGACCTTCAAGCTAAAACTTTCATTGCCCAATACTAATGACAAACCAGAGCAGGTATTTTAACCCATTAGTAATTCCCAATATGCCTTTTTACGGTGGTCATCAACAGCCCTTGGGCTAGGCTGCTGCCTTTTAACAGCAGCCTACTTTTAGTGCTGCACGAGAGCTTGGCTCTCTCATGACAGCCAAGCTTCTGCACTAATGGCCCGGATCGTAAGAAGCGCAGATGCAGACAGTTTATCCCCTTAGATGCTATGATCAATAGTGACCGCAGCATCTAAATGGTTTAGAGGGAGCCCCCTCTCTCAGGAGTGCAGATGTACCTAAGGAAGGCCCCAGGTCTGCCTGCAGTGTAAACCTGTCAGGTTGCTCCTCTCTGGCACAGCCTAATAGTGCCTGTCAGTATAGTACTGACAGTAAAATACACTGTACTATATAAGCAGTGTATTATAGAAGTGATCAGAAGATTGCTTGTTAAAGTCCCCTTGTGGACTAATAAAGTGTTTAAAGAAAAGTTAAATAAAGTTTTATTAAATTAAAAAAAAATCCCCAATTTAAAAAATACACCTTTTTCCATTAAAATACGTGTCAATGGGAAAAAATTGCAAAAAAAGTAAATCCCCTCCACATTTTGATATCACTGAGTCTGTAATGACCTGAACTACACAAGTATGACATTATATCCTGCATGGTAAATGACATGAAGATAAATACCATAATAGCTGTTTTTTTTCTTATTTTCAACCAGAAAAACTGAATGAAAAGCCATCAGTGTTATGTACTTGGGGTTTCATAACACTGATACCAACTAAAACTACATCCTGCAAAAATCAAGCCCTCACACGGCTCTGTAGAAAACAAAATAAAAAAGTTATGGGTCATGGTGTGCGTCGATGCAAAAACTTTTTTTAGTATTTTTATTGTGCAGAAGTGGTAAAACTACACATATTCGGTATAGCTGTAATCATACTGACCCAAAGAATAAAGTTATCATGTTACTTATGCCCAAAAATGAACACCACAAATTTATAAAGTACAAACCGGATTCCAAAAAAGTTGGTACACTATACAAATCGTGAATAAAAACTGAATGCAATGATGTGGAGGTGCCAACTTCTAATATTTTATTCAGAATAGAACATAAATCACGGAACAAAAGTTTAAACTGAGAAAATGTAACATTTTAAGGGAAAAATATATTGAATCAGAATTTCATGGTGTCAACAAATCCCCAAAAAGTTGGGACAAGGCCATTTTCACCACTGTGTGGCATCTCCCCTTCTTCTTACAACACTCAAAAGACGTCTGGGGACCGAGGAGACCAGTTTCTCAAGTTTAGAAATAGGAATGCTCTCCCATTCTTGTCTAATACAGGCCTCTAACTGTTCAATCGTCTTGGGCCTTCTTTGTTGCACCTTCCTCTTTATGATGCGCCAAATGTTCTCTATAGGTGAAAGATCTGAACAGCAGACTGGCCATTTCAGTACCCGGATCATTCTCCTACGCAGCCATGATGTTGTGATTGATGCAGAATGTGGTCTGGCATTATCTTGTTGAAAAATGCAGGGTCTTCCCTGAAAGAGATGACATCTGGATGGGAGCATATGTTGTTCTAGAACCTGAATATATTTTTCTGCATTGATGGTGCCTTTCCAGACATGCAAGCTGCCCATGCCACACGCACTCATGCAACCCCATACCATCAGAGATGCAGGCTTCTGAACTGAGCGTTGATAACAATTTGGGTTGTCCTTGTCCTCTTTGGTCTGGATGACATGGCGTCCCAGATTTCCAAAAAGAACTTTGAATCGTGACTCGTCTGACCACAGAACAGTCTTCCATTTTGCCACACTCCATTGTAAATGATCCCTGGCCCAGTGAAAACGCCTGAGCTTGTGGATCTTGCTTAGAAATGGCTTCTTCATTGCACTGTAGAGTTTCAGCTGGCAACGGCGGATGGCACGGTGGATTGTGTTCACTGACAATGGTTTCTGGAAGTATTCCTGAGCCCATTCTGTGATTTCCTTTACAGTAGCATTCCTGTTTGTGGTGCAGTGTCGTTTAAGGGCACAGAGATCACCAGCATCCAGTATGGTTTTACAGCCTTGACCCTTACGCACAGAGATTGTTCCAGATTCTCTGAATCTTCGGATGATGTTATGCACAGTTGATGATGATAGATGCAAAGTCTTTGCAATTTTTCGCTGGGTAACACCTTTCTGATATTGCTCCACTATCTTTCTGTGCAACATTGTGGGAATTGGTGATCCTCTACCCATCTTGGCTTCTGAGAGACACTGTCACTCTGAGAAGCTCTTTTTATACCCAATCATGTTGCCAATTGACCTAATTAGTGTTAATTGGTCTTCCAGCTCTTCGTTTTGCTCAAATTTACTTTTTCCAGCCTCTTATTGCTACTTGTCCCAACTTTTTGGGGATTTGTTGACACCGTGAAAATTTGAATCAACGTATTTTTCCTTTAAAATGATACATTTACTCGGATTAAACGTTTGATCTGTCATCTACGTTCTATTACAAATAAAATATTGACATTTGCCATCTCCACTTCATTGCATTCAGTTTTTATTCACAATTTGTTTAGTGTCCCAACTTTTTTGGAATCCGGTTTGTAAAAACTCAGTGGCACTATTGCTGTTTTTCTCACCATCCTCCCAATAATAGTTAATAAAAGTCAGTCAACGAGTTATGTGTACCCCAAAATAGTGCCATTAAAAACTACAACTTGTCCTGTGAAAAACAAACCCTCATATGACTATATTGACAAAAAAAAAAAAAGTTATAGCTCTTGGAATGTGATATAAAAAAAAAAAAAAATTATTGCTAGTTCGCTAAGACACAAAACAGGCTGGTCACTAAAGGATTAAAGCCATTTTTAATACTAAATATCCTAAGTAACCTAAGGCTCAAACTGATTCTTTAGCATAACACTAATCTTCCATTAAACCTGTAGTCTGATCCTGTAGTACCTCTATATACACAAAACAGTAGGATAGCTTTAATCAAGACTATTTGCAAAATTACGTCATATTTTATTTTAGATGCATTGGAGCAATGAAAATAAGGTTGCAAAAGTATTCATACCTTTAATGTAATAAAAATGAAATCCTGCTTATCCCCAAGGTGCAAAAGTGTCTTTGTCTTTTTCAGTTTGCCAGGCCTAGGATTGGCTGCTATGTAAGGATCGCCTAGCTATAGCGAACAATTTTTTTTGGGATTTGCCTAGTTTTGGAAACTGGACTTGGATTCTATTCAGCTAAGACTCATGTTGTTAATTTGGATTTTATTTCCCACATCATCCATGTGACAGCCAGCCTCTCTTTGTGTAGACTTATCTCCTGCTGTCTGTGCAGGTTTTGTTTAGTGAAAGATAATTAGCACTAACTATCCTATAATTAGGTCTTAATAGTTTCTTTTTGGGCCATTTCTCTACAGGCTTTGATTGATGCAGTTAAAGCAGTACTGAGCAATGACTGGGCTTTAGGATGCCAGCAGAAGAATGGATGAATGTTCATGTCTCTGGAGTTGGCATTATCTTGTTGCACATTTTTTTTCAGTTTCTAGGCCAATATGGTGGACAATAATGAACAAACCAAAAATCTTTTCTTTGAAGTGGCTTAACCCAAATGGCAGACTAGTTAGTTCATAGGGCCCAGTCTGTTCCCAAAACTCCACCCACATTCCCCACCACTGCTCTGCCTTGCCTGCCAACATCACATTAACTGCTAGCTTTAACAGCTGGATGAACCATTGCCCTGGCAACGCTCCTCTATCAATTAGGCCATACCTAAATGGAGACATTCCGAATACTTTTTGTGGAATGTAAAATTTTACTATAGCAGAGATGCCGGTGGAAGTGTCAGGTCCTCTATCAATCCATGGATTCATTGTTGACATCTCTTCTTTCCATGTCTTCTCCATCTGGCCCAGATCACCATAACAAATTCTCAAACTCTCATTGCAGAGTTTGATGCTGAGACATCTTTCACCTCTTGCTTCTGCAGCCATAATACAGACCACTGACCAACCCCAAGAATAGATTGACAACCCAAAACAAAAGCAGTCTCCTTAACAAATACAGACCCAGGACAGTAATTAAATATAGGCCCTAGACCAGACCCACTAAATACAGACCCCTTAAACGCAGTACAGGAGAGAGTCTTGCCGGCAGTTCTGATCTGTATTGCACTTGCGCTGGGTACCGGAGTGCACAGCAAAGCCACAAGATTTGGAGATGTCATGGCCAGGTATGATGACGCTGCCTGGCCTGTCAAATTACAAGGGAATAGAAGCAGCAGGAGCTTCTAGATGCTCATTTGCATATATTAGTTCAGTTTTCTCAAAAATAAAGACCAACTCTGCTAGCTTCTGCTGACCTGCACACATCTCACAGGTTAGTCTGTGTCACGAACCAGTGGGTGTGAACCCACTGTGCCACGCGTCCTACCTCCTCTAAGGGTGTTGTCTAAGTGAACCCCTCGTTCTTCACAGTACCCCAGATGGTGGGGATAGGCTTTCCTGAGAGGAACACCGGATCGCTACCTCTTGAGGAGGATTGGCCCATGAGGCAGCTGGTCTAGGCGTACCAGAATGTACCTGAGCAAGGTACCAGAGGTACAGATGTAGTCAGCAGGCCAAGTCGTAACCAGGAGAAACAGTGCCGGATCGAAGTATGAGGCAGAGGCGATAGGTCAGGGCAGGCTGCACAGGTACAGGTCAGGCAATTCGGGTGGCAACAGGAGAGTCAAGGCAAGCAGGCAGGGATCAAACATATATCGGAATCCACAACACGAGCACAGGTCAGGTACACAGGAACACAAGCAGAGAAATCAGCAACCTTTGGAGGGCACAAGAACCTTGACACTCAGGCATCTGGGAGGGGGGCTGAGCCACTTATAGACATGCAGGGGGGCTAGGATTGGCTAGCGAGGTCACATGATATAACCCATAAAGCACAGGAAGTGATGCGCGCCGGCCCTTGAGGAAGTGCTGCAGGGAACAAGCAGCAAGCATGCTGTGGCCAGGGCTGAAAGGAAACTGTCGAGCGGAACACAGAACAAACAGTACCTGCAAGGACAGAGCCCAGGACTGCAGCAGTGAATGGGGAAGCACAGGCAGCAGATCACCGCTGAAGACAGCGGCCAGGACCGAGGCACATCAGCCGCTGTTACAGCCTGTTTCACTACAGGGATTCTGGTGACAAAAGCCTATAGTTATAGGACTAGTATTGCACCATGTACATGTGTATAATTTGTTCTTACTTAAACATAAAGCTGTGATATGTGGCAAAAAAATGGAACGGTTATTATTGTAGTAACAGTAACAATAACTGGCTTTGGCTTGCCATTGTGACAGATACAGGACCAGATACAGTAGATGTCTGTGCAGATTGTGAGCCCCACTGGGGCAGCTTGATGCTAATGTTTATAAAAGTGCATACAAGTCAATGTTTAAGTTATCCTAGTCTGTCTGTCTGTGCTGCAGTCTAGGTTCTTTCATCCACCCTGCCCGCTAGCTCTCCTAGTGTCTCCTGTTCTGTGTTGATAGATATCTGCCATTCCAGTAGTAGTGACTGTCCAAGATGCTCCTGTGATTTGGTGCTTTTTCCCCAGCATCCGAGCCAAGTTTAGTGACTCTTACACTCCTAATGCGCCCAAAGGGCTGTCCCTCCGGCCGTTTGTGCCCAGCTGCGTCCATTATCGCCAAGCCCAGCGGCGTTCCGCTATTAATTATTCACTGCTGTCCTCGTCTTTCTTTTTTTTTCTAAGTGTGCAGTAGTCTCGTGCATGCGCTGATGTTACTCACGTGCGGGCCCACGCGGTGTCCTGGCAGCAGCCTCAAGTAATGTAATCGCGCATGCGCCAGAAAGCGGAGACAGCTGGCGCATGCATAATTACACTATTTGAGGCTGCTGCCAGGACACCGCATGGGCCCGGATGTGAGTAACATCAGTGCATGCGCGAGACTTCGGCGCACTTAGAAAAAAAAAAAGACAAGGACAGCAGTGAATAATTAACAGCGGGGCGGTGGTGGGCTTGGCGATAATGGGCGTGGCTGGGCACAAACGGCCGGAGGGACAACCTCTTGGGCACGTTAGGAAGGTAATTTGCATATAAATAAAAAAGATTAAACTTGACTGACACACTGTCGGGTGACGGGCCCCTTGTCAGCCCGGGCCCCGAAGCAGCTGCTTCCCATGCTTCCCCCGTAGTTACGCCACTGCTTCCAACTATACTGGGACTATCCCAAGAGATAGTAGTTTGGTTGCTCCCCTGTGGTGAAGGCTAGACCCCTGGCCTTCCCCTGGTGAATGGTCTGGATCCATTATGCGGAACAGGTGCGGACCCATTCATTTTCAATTAGGCTGGAAAAGATGCGATCACCAGCACTCCCGTTCCGCGGCCCCGAACTTACGTTCCGCTGCTCCGCAAAAAAAAATAGAACATGTCCTATTCTTGTCCGCAATAGCTGACAAGAATAGGCATTTTCTATTAAAGTGCCGGCCATGTGCACATAGCCGCTGTCAGTGTTTTTCGGATCCACAAAACACTTACAGACGTGTGAATGGACCCTTAGTGTTTGACCCAAAGCCAAAGCAGTTACTTGGCACAATGCAAAGTGAAAGTAAAAATCCCAGCATGCATCACAGCAAGCATCTTCAAAGGAGAAGTCACATGACATCTCTGCCTACTTGTGATGCCATAGTGACAACACATATTTACAAATGCCTGTACAGGCAATAGAAACCTATCTTGGCCCAAGTTGAATTAATACTTCACTTTTATTAGACAATTCATTAAAAGGTGTCACTGATAATTATGATTCACATCTGAAAGGACACAGACAACACACAAAATAACCTGCTGGGGTATTAAAGACACAGTTTATGGCCCACTGTGAGAGATGGTATATGTCATCAATTGGAGGCGATATATATAAATTCACTCACTCCAGCGAAAGTGAGAACAGCAGAAAAGCTGCCGCATGCCCACAAGGTGTGATGTTAGTAAGTGCCAGCTAGACTTGATTGATGTTAGCAAATGTCAATGGTGGGAGACTAATATCATCATCCCACCATATACATTAATGGGCTGTTTGACAGTCTACTATTTGCCAGCACACAGGGCACTTATCATATGTGCCCTAGACTAGAAGGAGTGAGCTGCTGCTGGTGCCAATGAAATTCCAGTGAAACGACCCCAGCCACTGTTATTTGTTGACTGGGTGCGTTACCACGTCTCTGAATGCTATTGCCAACACAAGTTGGTTAGCAACAAAAGGCAACAAATCAAACAGATTGTTGCCCTTTATTTGTGTGGGGGGATTTGTGGCATCCACCCTCTACACAATTAGACGTGTTCTGGGGCAACTGACCCTTAGATAATGGCAATGGCTGCACTGTTAGTGAACGGAGTGTGCGAGCTGCTGGTAATTACCAGACAGTTCATATCAGCACAATCAAGACTTGCTACTAGTGCCAGTAGGATGCCAGTAAACGAACCCAGCCACTATTTGTTACTGACTGGGTGCGTAATCACGTCTCGGAATACTGTTACCAACAAAAACTGGTTAACAGCAAAAAGGCAACAATTGATGCAAACTGCTGCCCCTTATTTGTGAGGGGGGATTTATGGCATCCACCCTCTACACTACCAAAACGTGCTCATAGGGCAGCTGACCCTTAAACAGAGGCGATGGCTACACTGTTGGTGACCTGAATGTGCAGGCTGCTGGTGAATCCAGACAATTCATGTCAGCACAATCAGGACTAGTATGATCTATGTCTAACTTGAAAGGCAGCCTGTTAATAGTGTTAGACAGGTCTAATGACATATGCAGGGCTAGCAGGGCTGCTGTCCTCCTGAATATGTGACCAGTCGTGAACGCTGGACGGGTCACTACTGATAATCTTCAACTAGGGGCCACATGTCTGCTAGTTAAAACCTAAAACTGCCCCCCGACATGTTTTGCCAGTCTCGCTGGCTTCCTCAGGGGTAAAGGGCAGCAATGAATGAAAAAACTGTACCGTAAGACTAAATGGTGTCCCCGTGATTGGCAGATGCAACTGGCCCATCGGTGATGGAGGCGGAACCTACCAACAACCAATCACAGTAATCGGAGGTGGCTGACATCATCTCCCTGTGCCAAGCCTCTCCGTTACCTCCCACTTGACGTCATCACGGCGTCAAAATACCTCAGAGAGCATGCGCCGGAACTCCGGCATGAGCTCTTCAGCAAGGCAGCTCAATGCGCATGCGCTGCGCAGTGGATGGATGCGCGCAGACTCTAAGCGGACCGGATCACCCCGCAAGGCCCAACACATCATATCTCCCATCGCAAGAAAGGGAGGTAATTTTAACTAACATTGTGGGAAGAATAAGATACAAGTGATATTACACGGTTAAATGTTAGCCTGAAGATATGCTGGTGATTTATGTCAATCAAAGGACATCTTTTTAGAGAGGGGGGAAGGGGGAAACGTAGTAGAACGAACCCCCATACTACCTGACATCCCCTCACAGATGTGTCTATAAATTTATCAACCAGCATAACCCCAATCACTTATAATGGGACAAGGGATACATCTTGCCAATCCTGAACACAATATGATTTGTTACTTGACAATAAAACATTCTGAAAATGTGGAGTGATAATCCACATAATTATTAGGAATGCTATGGAATTTAATGGAAGCGGTCTCACTATGTGACCCATGGAGACTTCATCACACCACCTCCTGAGAATATACCTTCTACTTGGCAGCACCCGCTAGTTTTTTAAGACTTGACAATTTATTGATATCATCTTCCCTTTTCCACACTATTCAGGACACGTCGATTATGGCGATTGCGATTTAAGATCATGCGCCTATCACCATGACTATACAAGCCCCAGAATCACAAATTAGAACTACTCTATGGAAATTTACCACATATCTATATAAATCGGATGAATTTCAGAACTACCTTAAAATACACTGGGCCAATTTTGTGGATGGTAATATTGAACACCTAGATAACCTTCCACTTCTATGGGCAACCTCCAAGGCAGTCCTTAGAGGACACGTCATCAACTACATTCGAATGAAACGCAAAAAGACGGCTGAAAAATGATCTTCTTTACATAAAAATCTGCTTATATCTGTCACGGCTGAGGATGGGGAAAACCCTCAGCCGTGCAATGCCAGAAGATGGATGGTTGATGCAAGGCCAGGACAGGAATCAGGAAACAGGTCACCTCCTATCAATCCCTAATTCTGACCCTGTCTCCTAGCCGTATGAGCCGACCCTGATAGTAGGAGGGCTCATACTCCGGAACCTAATATTCCTACTAGCCCTCAGGGTGGCCCTGGACTAGGAGCAGCGTAAGACGACCTGTTCCTCCTAGACACTTAAGAACAGGAGTCTCACTGGCCAAGCTACATAAAAAGGGAAACATGAACAGCTTATGGCATCGGCAGGTAAATACAACAAGTAACACCTACCTGCCACAGACACAAAGCCTGGAACCCATGCAGAAGCGCTGCTGTCCACAAGATATGGCAGACACAGCACACACCACACATCACACAGGAACCCAGGACCATAAGCTGCAATAACAAGGAGACCAAACACACACCTTCATAACACCATGTAACATAACTTATGACCACAAGTGTGGCCCCCACTGGCAGATGGTATATCACAGGAGGATGACTCCAGCTAGCCATGGCTGAAGTAGCCCTCAGACTACTGATCACAGCAGAGGCTAAATAGCCCATGTAGCCACACCCACACACAGACACACCCAGTGCACACACACTAGAAAGGAAGTTAACCCTTCCAACACAAGGCAAGGGAAGACGGCCACTGAAAGGGGAATTACACACATAAAGATCACACTCCACCTGTTACCGTGGGCAACGGCATGCGTGGCAACCATGTCCTGGGGATCAGCGAGAAGGCCGAGACACTGCCACCACATGTACACAACACGAAAACGTAGTCACGGGCAACCAAGTGAAGGAAAATGTCACTAAGCACACCATAGGCCGTGACAATATCCCAACAGTCATATACTCATTCCCCTTCCTCCCACAACAAGTATATGAAGAAACTAAGCAGATATTAGAATCTTTTGTCCAGAGTCAGGCAATTTGGCTGACCCGACTGGATCAGAATAAATACTATAGGGAGGCAAACAAACCGGGACGTCTCCTGGCGCGCCTGACCCCAAACCGCACTAAACATACCCACATTCACTCCATACATGACCCCGTCTCTCGGGGTATTACTACTGAGATAGGAAAGATCAGAGACATATTTCACTCGTACTACAAGGATTTATGCATAGCCACTCCAACAGACCCAGACAAAATAACCACCTTCCTCTAGTCTTTGGATATTTCTATTCTTACGGAGAAACAACAATCAGTCCTAGACGCGGATATTACAGAGGCTGAGGTGCAAAATGTCATTTCCTCCTTACCCAACAACAAAGCCCCTGGCCCTGACGGACTCTGTAACTAATATTATAAAATGCTTAATACTGAGATCATCTCTATACTAACCAAGCTCTACAATGCCATATACAAAGATACAAGGACAATATTACTTCCCAAACCAAATAAAGACGTGACAATGTCACAGTCTTATAGACCCATATCCCTTCTGAATAGTGATTACAAATCCTATCAATTAGATTACAAGACATCCTCCCCAACATCATACACCCCTCACAAAGAGGTTTCATTAAATCTAGCCAATCTGTCAAAAACATCAGGGCAGCTGTAACCGCCACCCTTAAGACACGAGACGGTAATGCCCCCCCCGCTATTATTAAGTCTAGATGCCGAAAAGGCGTTTGATAAAGTGTCATGGCCCTTTCTGAATGCTTCTCTATTCCTCAGAGGATTTGGCCCAGTATTTTCTGATTTTGTCGGCCATCTCCAATCAGATTTCCGCACTACGCTTACAGTAAATGGCTATGACACCCCATATAGTTAGTCATGGGTGCCCGGAGGTCACCCGTAGAAGGGGTGGGGTACTGTCACCGCCGGCCCTGAGAGAGATCTTAGAAGTTCAGATAGACAGAAGACTCAGGAGTCTATCTGACAGATCTCTTGTTTTCATTGTTGCTGACAGGTTTCCACCCCTTCACAGATGCTGCTCGTTATCAGTCAGATGGCTCTTTATATGTTCCGCCTCTCACTTGTTTCCCTGCGGCTGATAGTCGTTCTGTTGAGTGCTCTGCTTGTGTGGTGGTTCTCCTGTTCCAGTTGCTTCTCAAGCTAAGTCCTTTTCCCTTTTCTTGGTGTGTCTGTTCTGACTAGGCCTCAGGGAGACAGTAGCTCCTTCAGTTTGGAAGTAGCCAGTTGCCTCTTTCCCTGTTCCCTAAGCTGAGGGTTTGGTGCAATGTTTCAGCAGTCTCAGGTTCCTGTTCATGTGCATTTCTACTTTTGAGATTTGCACATGTTATTAGCAGCTTAGAGAGCAGCTTAGAGAGAATCAGGGATTGCTAGGAGGTGACCTCTTTGTTCCCTAGGTTTGGGGCCTAGTCTGTGGTTGTTTTGTTGTGGTTCCTTCCCCGTACTACCCGTGACAGTAAGTTGGGCTAATTTTACGTTTTCTTTGCTCTGCTGTTCAGGGAGAATTTGGTTACTGTTCTTATACCACTTTTCTTTCCATAGTTCCCCTTTCCCCCTCCCCCTCCTTCATTCTCCTTAAAAAACTGACAGATGTCGGGAGGTTGACGAAGGGACTTTTTGATATCTTAATATATTGGTTTGCATTGGAAATATTACCAGAGATGTGTCATAAATATTTCTGACCTATGTTAATGTTTTTGGTAAAATGTATGTTAATCTTTCTTATGTCAACCTCAAATAAAAACATTTGAAACATAAGTATACTTTTTTATTTATTTATGTTTTACACAATAACAGCATTTTCTAATTTAAAAAAAATCATATTTTAGTGTCTCCATATTCTGACAGCTCAATTTATTTTTTTATTTTGTGGGCGATTGTCTTAATAGGATCTCATTTTTGGCGGAATGAGATGATGGTTTGATTGGTATGATTTTGGGGTGCGTATGACTTTTTGATCACTTGGTATTACACTTTTTGTGATGTAAGGTGACAAAAAATTGCTTTTTTTTACACCGTTTTTTTTTTAAATGACGGTGTTCACCTGAGGGGTTAGTTCATGTGATATTTTTATACAGCAGGTTCTTATGGACGCAGAGATACCTAATATGTATTCTTTTTTTGTTTATTTAAGTTTTACACAATAACAGCAATTTTGAAACAAAATAAATCATGTTTTAGTGTCTCCATATTCTGAGAGCTATAGTTTTTTTTTATTATTTGGGCCATTGTCTTCGGTAGGAGATAATTTTTTGCGGGATGAGGTGACGGTTAAATTGGTGCTATTGGGGGGAATACGCCTTTTTGATCGCTTTGTGTTGCACATTTAATGATGTAAGGTGCCCCCAAAAATTTTTTGCACAGTTTTCATTTCATTTTTGTTGTCGGTGTTCACCTGAGGGGTTAGGTCATGTGGTATTTTTATAGAGCAGGTCGTTACGGACGTGGAAATACCTAATATGAATACTTTTTTTTATTTATTCAATTTATACACAACAATATCATTTTTGAAACAAAAAATAAATCATGTTTTAGTGTCTCCATAGTCTGAGAGACATAGTTTATTTTTTTTTGTTTTTTTTACGATTGTCCTCGGTAGGGTATAATTATTGTGGGATGAGATGATGGTTTGATTGGCACTATTTTGGGCTGCATATGACTTTTTGATTGCTTGCTATTACACATTTTGTGATGAAGGTAGATAGAGCAGGCTGTTACGGATGCGGAGATACCTAATATGTCAACTTTTTTTGTGTGAATTTAACACAATAAAAGCATTTTTGAAACAAAAAAAAAATCATGTTTTAGTCAGTCTCTCCATAGTCTGAGAGCCATAGTTTTATTTTTTGGGGGGAGATTGTCTTAGGTAGGGGCTAATTTTTTGCGGGATGAGGTGACAGTTAGATTGGTATGATTTTGGGTGGCGTACACCTTTTTGATCGCTTGGTGTTGCCCTTTTAGTGATGTAAGGTGGCCCCAAAAAAAAATTCTTGCAGTTTAGGGGTTAGGTCATGTGATATTTTTATAGAGCCAGTCAATAAGGACGCGGCAATACCTAATATGTCTACTTTTTTCCCTATCTTTAACAAAAAAAATGTACTTTATTTTGAGAAAAGGACGATTTTCTTAATTTAATTTAGTAAAAATTAAGAAAGGGTTCTTTTCCCAAAATAAAGTAAAAAAAAATTGTAAAAAATAGGGAATATTGGGTATTGCTGCTTCCGTATCGACTGGCTCTATAAAAATATCACATGACCTAACTCCTTAGATGAACACTTTTTATTTATTTTTTTTACATTTTTTTTGACCCAGACCCACTTGGTTCTTGAAGATCCAGTGGGTCTGATGGTTTACAATACACTGCAGTGTACTGTTTAGTGTTCTGCAGTGCATTATCACTCACAGTAAGCCTGATCCGGCTCCTGCCTTTAGCAGGAGCCTGATCAGCTATACCAAGGCAAGCCGGATGCCTGTGAAGGTGTCCTGTTGCCATGGTAACCATCAGGATCAGAACCTGGGGATCAAAACCTTTCAGCCGGCATTAGGATCCTGTGATTGACTAGTCTGTACAGACTAGCCAATCAGAGCGATCGGCCGGGGACCGCCCTCATTGTAGACAGTACATCAGACGTGCTCCTACTAGGCTCCCCACTCCGAACTCTTGAGAGGAATAAGCTTTTTGTACTGACAGAACAAACAGCGGATTCCTGTCAGAGACGGAACAGGGAGCGCACAAGTTGCAGGGGCAGACTGGGCATGCGCTGCTCTTAGGCAGATTAGGAGAGCAGCGCATGTGCAGTTACAATAAAGGCATGGACGAGCTTTCTCCATGTTGCGTGCAGCCATGGATGAACTGGCTGCATGGCAGAGAGTGGCTCAGCGGTGTGGCTTACTATAAAAAGATTAACAGACAGATTTTTTGAATAAAGTATATTTGGAAACTCAATTTTACCCTGCCTCCAACAATGTTGTGTAAAGTACTTATATAGTGGCCAACCCCTTAAAATACAGCACCAGAACTCAGCTCAGTACATAAATACATCACCAACCAAGCTCAATACACAAATATAACAGCAGAACCAAGACCATTACATAAAGATAGCACCAGAAGTTAGCCTATAATATAAATACAGCACTAGAATCAATCTCAGTACATAAATACAGCCTCAGAACCACATAGCACAGAACATAAATGTAACACTAGAACCAATATCATAATATAAATACAGTCCCATAGCCAAACTCATAATGGAAATGCTACACCAAAATCAAGCTCAATACGTAAATACAGCAACAGAACCTAATTCTGTACATATATTCAGTCCCAGGATCAAGCACTAGAAGTAATCTCATTACATAAATACAGCACCAGAACCAAGCTCATAATGTAAATACAGCACCAGAACCAAGCTCATAATGTAAATACAGCACCAGAACCATGGTCATTCTTCTGCTGTACCAGTGGTCTGGACCCACTTGCCATCCTCTGCCCATCAGCAGCGGGCCTGACTGCTGGCATCCCACGTGATCCTCCCTGCTGTAGGCTGTGGTTTACGTTTCCCTGTCAGGTCTCCCTGGTCGGTTCCTAGGCTGCATGCACGCTCTTCAACTGTTAAAGGGCTAGCACTTGCATACCCTAATTTTCTCTAGTGAATAGCTAGTCACCTCAGTGTATTTAAGTCACCTTCACCTAGGGGAGGGTGCCTATGTTGTCTAGATTGGTAGTTGTGCTGTTGTGTTTGCCCATGTACCAACCTATGCCTGTTTACAAATTCTGACCCACCATAGTCTTACCTGATCTTTGCCTGTTCACCATATTGACCCTCTGCTGCCTGTCCTGACCTCAGGCTAGTTTCACAGTTTTGATGTCATGATCTCTGCCTGACTACAAGTGTTGTTGGACCACTCTGCGTTTACACTGGTGTCTACCTTCCACCACTGCTACTATGTAGATGGCAAGCGGGTAAACATTGAAGAGACTGCATTGCTTGGACATGCGCCACAGCCATTTCAAGCAGCTTATTGGTAGGGGTGCCGAGAATTGGACCCAAGCGATCTGACATTATTGGCCTATCTTGAGGCTACCCATTTAAAGGGGTTCTCCGGCAATTAAGAAAATTGCTGAAACTAATTAAATATTACTTTATTATAAATATATTTCCAAATACCTTTGATTGGATATAATGGCTTGTTTTGTCTGGAGAGCAATCATCAGTGTAAATAAAATGGCCGTCATCCTATTAGGATGGCGGCATTTGAGCCCCCTTCCTCCTCTGATTGGAGCCCCATGGGAAAATTGTGGATTTTCCATCACTTGCTATGGCAGCCTGGGGCCCTGTGAAGGCTTCTAGCACTCTAATAGCTAGCTGCCTGAAAAGTCTACAGGCAGCCTGTCAGAATCCCATAGACTGCGAACAAGAGATCACACACTCAAGGGGTAAAACATCACAAAAAAGTTTAAAAAGTAAAAAAAAAAAAAAAACACACACAATACTATTAAAAATAATCTCCATTTACATATAAAAATCTTCTACATTTACATATAAAAATATAAATATTACTTCTGAAAATGTTCAAATGATAAAATATAATAATATATATTTTCCTGTACGGTAATTGTCATAACAGAAAAAAACTGTCACCCCCTCCCCCCACCAAAAAAATGAATAAAACATGATCAAAAAGTAA
The DNA here is from genome assembly GCF_014858855.1 of Bufo gargarizans. Taxonomy (NCBI): domain Eukaryota; kingdom Metazoa; phylum Chordata; class Amphibia; order Anura; family Bufonidae; genus Bufo; species Bufo gargarizans. Next base: position 473,771,216 of record NC_058081.1, on the reverse strand, counting down.
TCTGTTTCCCAAAAGGTACCAATAAAATCTACAGGTCTTCCCACAGAAAACACGCCTTCTCACAGCTCTATAGACAGAAATATAAAACGGTGGGTGTCAGAATATCGCAATGCAAAGAAAAGTTTTTTGTTTTTTTTAAGTAGTAAAACAGAAAAAATAAAAACTATATAAATTTGGTATTGCTGTATTCATACTGACCTGCAGAGTAAGTTTGTCATGTAATTTTTAGCGCACAGTAAACATCATAAAAACAAAACCTACAAAAAAACCATGGCAGAATTACCATTGTTTTTTCCAATTTCAACCCGCAAAGATTTTTTTCCTGTTTTCCAATACTTGCTACGGTAAATAAATGGCGCCATTAAAAAAATACAACTTGTGCCTCAAAGAAAAGCCCTCATGCAGCTATGTGAACAAAAAACTAAAAAAAATCATGGCTCTGGAAAATGCAGGTAAGAAAAAAATTAAAACAAAAAAATTAAAAATGGCGGTGTCCTGAAAGGGTTAAAGTGGACTTTGTCTCTGCCTTAGGCCTCTTTCACACGGCCGTGTGCTGGCTAGGTCCGTGCTGCGGACCGCAAATTGCGATCCGCCATGCAAGTTTTATATTTTTGCGGAATGGAAGCACGGAGTGGAACCCCATGGAAGCACTCCGTAGTGCTTCCGTTCCATGCTTCCTTTCCGCACCGCATCTCTGAGTTTGCGGACCCATTCAAGTGAATGGGTCCGCATCTGAGATGCGAAATGGACAAGGCCTTATGCCTCATTCACACTTCAGTGTTCGGTCAGTGATTTCCATCAGTGATTGTGAGCAAAACCCAGGTGCGGCTCTAAGCACAGAACAGGTGCAGATCTTTCCCTTATACCTTATGTCTGTGGAGGCTCCAGTCCTGGTTTTGGCTCACAATCACTGATGGAAATCACTGACCAAAACACTGACATGTGAATGAGGCTTTACACATACATTGCACAAGGTCTAGGTTTGGCGCCCGTGAAAAGGAGGCTAGGCTGCAGGAGGGTGAGAAACCTCATGGCCGCCTCACAGATCCTCTGGAAGGACAACCATAAGCGTACTGCACCTTGAAAGGTCCTTTGATAGATAAATGAAATAGAAAAAAATGAATAAATTAGAGTTAGTAAAGGTGTGCATTGTGCTATGCTGGTGCAGACATCTGCCATGACATGCTAGTTGGTGGGAATCCCATGCTGATCCCAAGCAGAAATGGACTAAATAAAAAGGATCTTATTAAGCATCCCATGGAGCAACATTACAGATATTGCCTGGACAGAAATTGCTGATAGCGGAGAACAACAGATTGTATTCAAAGTAAATTGAATTTGTCATCTATTACGCTATCATTTCTTAGCAGGCAATGGTGTAAATGTGGGCTGACTAGCCCCAAGCCTCACCGCCCCTGATTCCCTCCTAGGTAGTAATAAATTATTCCAGGTAAAGTATTTGCCTTTCACAGTCTATGTATAAGACAATGAGAAGCGCTTTCTTCTTTCCTTCTTTCATCTCCCATCCAATCTATTGTCTTTGATGTGTTTTCCCGGAGAAAATGAAAATTGGCATAAAACAGTCAGTTCATGAGAAAAAAGGTGGTTAATAATTAATTGTGGACTTTACAAAATGATGGAAACCGCATTTCACAATTTTATAAATATGTCCCATTAATCTGAGTGTCACCTTTGGTTATACTGGCATCACACTGAGTGATCACTTAATGCACTTAATGAATATTTGCAACAAATTAAAATTCAAAGAGGCAGAAAGTAGAAGTGTACACAGAAATCATAGGGCCCCATAGCAAAGTCCTTCTTCCTGCAAATGTTTCTGTAGTAGGCCTTTATGGTTCAATAACTTTCATCAATGGGAGAAATATGCAAATGAACAGATGATATGTAGTATATTCAAGTCATGATCACATAGGAATGAATTCCATCAAGACGTATACAGCTCTACAAATATATATTGTACATTAAATCATGACATTTGAAAGTGAAAAATAATAGACAAAAGTAACAAAACTGTAGGACACACAGAGAATGATTAAAGGGCAGAGATGGGAGAAGATGAAAAGATGACTATAAACCCAGAAGTTCTAATTTGGTACACAGTTACATAGTAAGGCTGGAAAAAAATACAGGTCCAACAAGCCCAACCTACAGGGGCGGATTGGGAACTTAAAGTGGCCCTGGAAAAAAACTAAAAGCGGCCCCATGTTGTGGGTAGATTCAAATTGACAGAAGTTGTAGCAGCTCACGTAGGCAAGGACAGCAGAAGTAGGCAGGGCCAGTAATACCTTAATGCAGCACAAAATACCACCCTAGCAGAACCATATACCACAGTGGAGCACAAAATACTGCCACCCCGCCACAGTATTTAACTGTATCACTGTCCTGAGGGTGGCAATACAGTTTAATTCTGGAGAGCACTTGTAGCCACCAGAAAAGTGCATAACTACCTGGTGTCCGTGAAGAGGGCTCAGGTAGCCCCCCTGGGCATCGGCCCGCCTCAAAATTTCCCTGTAGAGACTATGGCTAATCCGCCACTGCCTACCTATAATTCTACCATGTAAGGTCACCGTCCAGCAGAGAAGGAAGGCTAGTAGGAGAAACATGCATACTGAAGCCATGAACCTTTAGACCTGCCCCCTGGGAAGGAAGATGACAGACAAGAACATATTCATATTATGGCGGATGTGTGGAGCTTCAACACGTGTGCCCTAAGATACAAGTTCACAATAAAAAATCGGTGTCAAGGGCCCTGTGAATGAGGTGAGCCCTAAACCAGATGTGGAAAATTGTAGACAGTAAGAGATTCTCTCACCAGAGGCATCTCAAGTTGGACCCAATGTTTGGTATCACCGTGATGAAACTACTTTAATATATATGTAAAGATAGCCACCTTATGGTCTGGTAACCCCATCCTACATGAGACTTTAGACAAATCACGGAAATTTTAACCTTGGAGTGTTTCCCACCTACCAAACTCAATGAATAAAGATCTAAAGTTCTTGATGTGTTTGGAGGGTAGCGGTATAGGAATAGTTTGGAAGAAATATAAAACACACTGAGGTACAGTACATGCTTTTTCGATTAGTGTATACTCCCTTACCATAACAGTAATAGAGAATACAAAGCCCTTAAGTCTTTCTTTACATCTTTCAAAATAGGGGCATAATTTATATGGTGTATGTCTTTGAGGTCCAAGGGTATGCACATTCCCAAATATCTGCTATGATCCTAAGCTCACTTTAAGGAAAAAGAATACTAAAATCATTTCACATTCAGGATCCCTGAAGTATAGAAGTTTCATTTGAAATTGTTCAAATCATCAAAAGTCTGGAACTCTTTTACAATGCTGGGGAACCTAAATTTGAGATCCAAGCAATATATAAGAAGACTGTCTGCATAGATTGTCAAAATCACAAAGTTTCACATCAGATATAAGAGAATAAGCTTAGAGAGCTCTGGCCACACATTCCATAGTTAATATCTGTAAAAGCAATGAAAGGGAGCACCCCTGATGAGAGCCATAAACAATAGGAAAGGCAACTCAGATGGAGCTTTGGCAGGGATGCAGAGTGGAAAGGAAAGGAGTAGTGACCGAGGCAATAAGGGTGGTTGTTATCCTCACCTCAGTGATAGTGCTTTCCTGGGAAGCACAGGTAGTGAATGGAGGGGCTCAAAATTTGTTCCCCTCTGGGCTTCAGTCTCCTGCCTGGTGGTGGCTGGGGTACCCATGATGGTGGATGGTTGGTAGGGTGCATGGCAGGAAGACAGGTGCAGGGGTTGGGAGATGGTGGAGGCAGTGACCAGGTCCGCTTGGTTAGCATAAATAAAGTCTCTCTGAATAGATGATGTGGGTTGCAATACAAATATAAGCAGTAAGTATCTTTAAAGGTGTAGTATGCAATCTTCCCAAATGACCACTGGCATGTAAACGCTCAGTATACTTTCTGCAAGTCCTAGCTGCGGGGTGTAGTTCTTAAACAGGTGGTCAATCCTTTTCAAAAGGCGCTATAGGCAATTAATTCAGACCACAGGCAGTGAAGTCCAAAACAATAAATGTAGGTTTCCTTTACTATATAATCCTGGCCTTTATGGTCCTCAACCATCTGTATAAATGCAGGGATGGTGTGTCCCTGCAGAACAGTTATTTCAGGGCCTATTTGGCAGAGCACAGCAAAACAGGTCTTCACTCTAGCTTGGCTTACTAGGAACTCACTACACTACCCTAGCCAAGGGAAATGGGACCAACCCATAACCTGGCAACTAGTTAGCAAGACTATTTTCTTCTATACACAGCCTTGTTGGATCACACCTTGTTGCAGTAATTACAGTTAGCATAACAGTAACTTTTAAAAATAGTGAACCAGAATATAACAGCATTAAGACTTTAGCAGTGAGGGGTTACTGCACATATTGACCCTAACTTGAGATTTAAGGGATGAATGCAAGGCCATCATAATATACCTGTATAAGGGAGCTCTGCTTCATGGACTTGATACATTACAACATTCGGATTTCATTATTTCAAGGGGAACTAACTATATAGGGATTGATAGATCTATTATTGCACTCAATAGCCCACATTCATCAACTCCTGGCCCTGTACACCAGAAAACTGGCATAAGAAAATCAGAAATTTTGGTGCATACCCCAGTTGTGAAAAACAAAAACACTGGTCTCAATAAATATCCCCAAAAATGTTGTGAATATTGTGTTTAAATGCGTATGTAGTGAGCTAACCCTATTGTCAGGTGACGGTAACTGCTATGATAGTATCATGGGAATCAAAGAGCTATTCAGCACTGGGTCCTCTCACACCAAACCCCTATAGCAGTTGCTTGTGATACCTGTCCCTCAATGGTATTTGTGGAATAGTGGCAGTCTAATTCTATGGAATCATTTGGACAGCTCCTTAGGTGACCAGAGCAGGCCTTCCAGGGATGACCAACAGTGACGAGGAAAAGGCACATTTATATACAAACCGGATTCCAAAAAAGTTGGGACACTAAACAAATTGTGAACAAAAACTGAATGCAATGATGTGGAGATGGCAAATGTCAATATTTTATTTGTAATAGAAAGTAGATGACAGATCAAACGTTTAATCCGAGTAAATGTATCATTTTAAAGGAAAAATACATTGATTCAAAATTTCACGGTGTCAACAAATCCCCAAAAAGTTGGGACAAGTAGCAATAAGAGGCTGGAAAAAGTAAATTTGAGCATAACAAAGAGCTGTAAGACCAATTAACACTAATTAGGTCAATTGGCAACATGATTCTGTATAAAAAGAGCTTCTCAGAGTGGCAGTGTCTCTCAGAAGCCAAGATGGGTAGAGGATCACCAATTCCCACAATGTTGCGCAGAAAGATAGTGGAGCAATATCAGAAAGGTGTTACCCAGCGAAAAATGGCAAAGACTTTGCATCTATCATCATCAACTGTGCATAACATCATCCGAAGATTCAGAGAATCTGGAACAATCTCTGTGCGTAAGGGTCAAGGCCGTAAAACCATACTGGATGCCCGTGATCTCCGGGCCCTTAAACGACACTGCACCACAAACAGGAATGCTACTGTAAAGGAAATCACAGAATGGGCTCAGGAATACTTCCAGAAACCATTGTCAGAACAGAATCCACCGTGCCATCCACCGTTGCCAGCTGAAACTCTACAGTGCAAAGAAGAAGCCATTTCTAAGCAAGATCCACAAGCTCAGGCGTTTTCACTGGGCCAGCGATCATTTAAAATGGAGTGTGGCAAAATGGAAGACTGTTCTGTGGTCAGACGAGTCACGATTTGAAGTTCTTTTTGGAAATCTGGGATGCCATGTCATCCGGACCAAAGAGGACAAGGACAACCCAAGTTGTTATCAACGCTCAGTTCAGAAGCCTGCATCTCTGATGGTATGGGGTTGCATGAGTGCGTGTGGCATGGGCAGCTTGCATGTCTGGCAGAAAAATATATTCAGGTTCTAGAACAACATATGCTCCCATCCAGACGTCATCTCTTTCAGGGAAGACCCTGCATTTTTCAACAAGATAATGCCAGACCACATTCTGCATCGATCACAACATCATGGCTGCGTAGGAGAAGGATCCGGGTACTGAAATGGCCAGTCTGCAGTCCAGATCTTTCACCTATAGAGAACATTTGGCGCATCATAAAGAGGAAGGTGCAACAAAGAAGGCCCAAGACGATTGAACAGTTAGAGGCCTGTATTAGACAAGAATGGGAGAGCATTCCTATTTCTAAACTTGAGAAACTGGTCTCCTCGGTCCCCAGACGTCTGTTGAGTGTTGTAAGAAGAAGGGGAGATGCCAACACAGTGGTGAAAATGGCCTTGTCCCAACTTTTTGGGGATTTGTTGACACCATGAAATTCTGATTCAACATATTTTTCCCTTAAAATGGTACATTTTCTCAGTTTAAACTTTTGTTCCGTGATTTATGTTCTATTCTGAATAAAATATTAGAAGTTGGCACCTCCACATCATTGCATTCAGTTTTTATTCATGATTTGTATAGTGTCCCAACTTTTTTGGAATCCGGTTTGTACTACATCTGAAAGAAGGAGCCCCCATCTCTCTGGCTATCACTTAGAACTTCCACTTACTTGAAGAATGAAGATCCCCTGCTCCCCCATTCAAGCTACAATGAACTACTCATGTGCAGCCATTTCATCATCTCTTATATGGAGGTACTGTACCAAAGATGACTGAAAGCTGCCCAGAAAAGCATCTAAGGCTGCAAATTGTGCATCCTTGCTTTAGAAAATTAATGATTCTAACCATACCTGCCAACTTTTCATTGGCATGGGCAACATCAGTAGCACGTGCAACAATACTGAATAAGTATCTAGTAATCCTACATCACAAGGAACGTATAACGGTCTATGGGGGCCTACAGTTGATTCTTTCTGTTAAAAAGAAGAAGGGGAAGGAGAAAAATAAACAAAAACAAAAAAGGGAAAGAAGGGAGGAGGGAGGGGAGAGAGAGGGGGGAGGGAGAGGGAAGAAAAAGGGAAAGGAAGAAGAAAGAAAAAAAAACTTAATAGAGGCTATTGTGTCGATTTCGGTCGGAGCGGGCGGACTACCTCTACGGCAACTTTAACGAACGGCTTGCTCCCCATTATGTTGGAGTCCCTGTGATCGCCACAGCTCGCGGATGTCGGATGGGGGCCCTAGATTGTGACCCTCATCCATTATTACCGATCACTACGGACTTTGTCTGCACCACCGACCTCAATGAGTGCTTCGACTTGTGTTTGATAATGTTCATTATAGCCTGATACTGCTCCAGGCCTTGACATTTTGTTTTTTTTTTTTTTTTTTTTTTTTTTTTTTTTTTTCTCTCTTTCCTTCGCTATGTATACAATTGATGCTCCATTATATATGTATATGTTCATATAGGTATACTCGTCCCCATACAGCCATAACGTCAATGTTTGCTACAAACTCCACTTTGTCAGTATTGTCGCGTTGCAGAGCCAGATGCTGTGGCAGTGCTGGGATATTTTCACCATTCGGCGGCGTTGTGACAGCGTCTGGGTTTGGAACTGTGTATGGTGTACCTTTGCTTGAAAGATTTCGAAAATATGCCCGCTAAATACAATAGGAGATCCGGGGGTACAGGATCCCCTAGGGCGGGTGGCAGTAGTAGTCCGCAGGCGAGAATGGACAAATACCTGAAATCGCCCCCACCGAGACAGAGGGGGGGAAAGAAAACACCTGAACTGGCTGAAACACAGATAGATCCACCTCCTCAGACTGAGCAACACAGGAGATTTGATAACATTGAGAACAAATTGACGGATATATTATTGGTGGTACAGACCACCAATCAATCAGTTCTAGATGTCTCTATCACCGTACAGACACTGCAGACTGATCTTACTCTTATTAGAGAAGATATGAATCAAATTAGGGACAGCATTGCACTTGTTGAAACTGGGTTAATTAAGGCTCAAACAGAACAGTTACAGATGGAAAAAAAAATAGTAGAATTGGATAAGGAAAATATACGCATTAATGCAAGATTAACCGATATGGAGGATAGGGCACGACGTAACAATCTGAGAATGGTTGGCTTCCCTGAGGGGGTAGAGGGGGGCAACCCCGTGGCGTTTATTCAAAAATGGTTAATTGAAACGCTTGGCTCCGGTGGAGATACTCCCGCACTATGTGTGGAGAGAGCCCATAGAATCCCCGCAAAAAAAGCGCCGCCGGGTGGCCCCCCTCGAGCCATGCTAATTAGGATACTCTCCTCCAGTGATAGAGACTGGGTGCTCCGACGTAAGAGAGATCTAGCTGACACTACACCTGACGGACATTCGATACAGATATACCCCGACTTTTCTAGAGACACCCAAAGTAAGCGTAGGGAATACTTTGATATTAAGAAAAGATTACGTGAGGGGAATATTAAATATTCAATGCTATACCCCGCTAAATTAAGAGTGGTGTATAGAGACACTGTAATGTTTTTCCATTCCCCCAGAGAAACCGTTGAATGGCTTGACTCTGTCAGGGTTTAGACGCCGGGCCTCGGTTGATGTGGCAGTAATGCCCCCCAACCTCGGGTTGGGGTAATAGCGGTGGGCGGCCCATGGACGGATGGGCGTAATGTAAGAGGTTGACAACGATGCTTTGCATCAGTGAACCAGTAAGGGGGTTGTTGGGGGGTGGGTGCCAATGGCTGTGGGCGGATAATGGGTGGGGGGGGATCCTGGCTTGGTTGCGGCTACCTTTGGGGGATGACGGACGCCTCCTCTATAACTCATGATGACTAATAATAGAGTCATGATATGGAATGTGCGTGGATTGGCTGATAGAATGAAAAGGGTAGTGGTCTTTGATTTGATCACTCGACATCTCCCCGCAATTGTTGCCTTACTAGAAACGCACGCCACACCGAATATTCCTGAGTATTTAATAAAGAGATGGGCAGGACATCAATTCCACTCTGGACTCTCGGCATATTCCCGAGGGATTAGTGTGTATATACACCATAGCATCGACTTTATCCTGCTAGACCAGTCGATCGATAGAGATGGGAGATACATCTTCCTCTTTGCCCAATGGAATGGCAGTAGGTGTGTCCTTGCTTTCTTGTATATTCCTCCACCGTTTACAATGACAGTCTTAAAGCAGTTGGCGCTTTTTATACATAATAGAGAGCGTTCTCCGATATTAATATGTGGTGATTTTAACTGCGTGCTTGACCCGGCGCTGGATAGATTTTCAACCGCCCGGAAAAGTGCGCAGGATAAACACGCTCTATTTCGCGGGTTCTGTGAGGAGATGGGTTTAACCGACGTTTGGCGATGGCTTTACGGTAACAAACAGGTGTTTTCCTGCTTTAGTAAAGCGTATAGTGCTATGTCTAGGATCGATATGGCCTTGGCCAATGAGCAGATGCTTGAATCTATCTCAAAAATGACATATGAGATCCATGGTATATCTGACCATTCACCGATCTTACTGGTGATGAAGACCGGACAAAAAACCGGGATTAGCAGATCGTTCAGACTGAACGAACATTGGCTAACCATATTAAATGATTCCACTGGGATAGATAAAGAACTCTCACAATTTTGGCAAGAGAATATCGGCACAGCTCACATCCATTTTGTTTGGGATGCCATGAAGGCATTTATGCGTGGGCTTTATTTCTCCAGAATAAAAAAGAAAAAAAGTGAATTTTTTGCTGAACAAAAAAAGCTGGAGGCAAATATTGTATATCTGGAGGGCTGTATCCGAGTACAAAATGATATGAATACGCGCACTAAGCTAAAATCTGCTAAAGATCACTACATTACCTTTATGAAGGAAAAAGCACAGAATCAACTATTCTTTATGGGCTATAAAGATTTCTGCGAGGCGGGCACCCCGAGCAAGTTATTGGTCTCTATTATAGCGAATCAAAAACCCCCTCAAAGAATTAGACAGATACTGACGCGGGATGGGCGTAGATTGGGAAGAGGAATGGAGATGGTAGCAGAGTTTTTTAATCACTTTGATAATTTATACCGATCCGAGGTGGTAGATACAGTGACCGAAATAGACGTCTTTTTGGAACAAGTTAAGATCCCGGCGCTGTCGGTCTCCGATTCCGCCTTCTTGTGCGCCCCCATCTCTTTGGAGGAATTACAAATCGCCCTGCAGGGGACCCGGGGCTCTTCGGCGCCGGGATCAGATGGACTCCCTTTTGGTATTTATAAGCGCCATGCGGAGATACTTTTGCCAGGACTGTTGCTGGTTCTAAATGAGTCTAGTAAATGTGGAAAGCTGCCCCTGTCTTTGGCCGAAGCAACGGTTACATTAATCCTTAAAAAGGGGAAACCGGGAAATAAAGTTGAGGACTATCGCCCAATATCACTGCTTAATGCAGATTACAAAATAATCGCAAAAGTCCTTTCCAACCGTTTAAAAAAAGTAATAGCGCGCTTGATACATGCAGACCAGACAGGTTTCATCCCTGGGCGACAGATACAGACCAATATACGGCGGACCTTTCTTAATATTCAGATTGGCGGGGGGGAGGACCGCTCGATATTATCATTGGACGCCGCTAAAGCGTTCGATCGTGTCGAGTGGCCCTTCCTCTGGCGTGTTATGTACAGGATGAATCTGGGCCAGGAATTTATTGGATGGGTCAAACTGTTATATAGTGAAGCAACTGCTAGAATTAAGGTTAATGAGGTGCTTACCCCTGCCGTCTCCCTAAAGCGGGGAACACGACAGGGATGCCCCCTTTCTCCACTCCTCTTTGCAATCTTTATGGAACCTCTTGCCTGTAGGATACGGACTGAACCTGGTATATCCGGTTTCGGGGGGAGAGGGACGGACGATAAGATTTGTCTATACGCAGATGACGTTTTACTCTACCTGAATGATGGTTGGAGAAGCGTCCCCAATGTTATGCGGATAACCGAGGAATTCGGCAGAATTGCTGGGTACGAGATAAACTGGCTTAAGTCTGTACTCTTCCCCCTGAACCGGATGCCCCCTCCTAACGATCTTAGGATCAGAGTTATTCCCCCAACAGATCATTTTGATTATCTCGGGATAAAAATCAGCAATAATATCAGGGAATATAATCAATTAAATATTTCCCCTTTAGTAGGGAGAATAAAGGACAAAATAAGAGTGTGGCAGAAACTCCCACTTTCGCAGATCAATAGGATTGCGTTGATTAAAATGGTTTTGTTACCTTGGATATTGTACACGGTTAGCTCCTGCCCCGCTTGGATTGAGGATAGCGTCTTCAATCTGATTGATCGCTTGATAGATGATTTGATATGGGGCAGAAAAAGGGTCCGTATTAAACTACAATACTTGCGAATGGCCGTAAACAACGGGGGCCTAGGCCTGCCCCATTTTCAAATCTATTATCTGTGTGCACAATTACAATGGTGCGTCAATGCCGGGGACGGAGTGTTAATATCACATATCCTAGGCCAACGCCCACCACACTTTAATAACATTTTTAGTATATTGGAATCTGGGCTGCTTCAACGTACAGATTACTCCTGCCCCACTGGAGCCGTGCTACAGAAAGTTTGGAATAAAATTAAGACACTGATTCATGCCCCTCAAATCTTGGACTTCTCCCCCTTATGGGACAACCCTGCCCTAACTGAATTTTTGAAACTCAACGATAACGAATTTTGGATTCGAAAAGGTATTACGTTATTTTCACATATATACACAAAAGGGAATTGCAAATCAATACGGGAATTGATAAAACAAGCACCAATAACTGCACTAGAGCACTATAGATATTGTCAATTACAACACGCACTTGCATATACTCTCAAGAAAACACCTCTGATGAAATCTACTCCGGGATTTTTATTATTTTGTTATAACACAGTAGGGAATAAAGTTAAGATTTCACTAATATACAGGAGATTCATCGAGGAAATGAGCACCATCACTAAATTTAAAAGTGTGGATAAATGGAAGATAGATATCGGGGAATGTAACCCCTCACAATGGCAGGAAATATATCAAAACATAAAGAAGGCTTCTTTTTCACGACAACACCGATTGATACAATTTAAAATAATACACCGTCTATACGTCACTCCGAGTCTGCTGACTAAAATTTATATCAATAAGGGTCAAGAATTTAGCTGTCTTAAATGCTCTTGTGTAGCCGCAGGGCTTGTACACATGTTGTGGGATTGCCCTGCTATTAGGATCTTCTGGGGCTGTATATTTCAGACAATGGTGGCAAACAGCCGGAGTAGTCCCCCCATGACTATCCAAGTAGCTGTTCTTGGATTGCTCCCTCCTGAGTACAAAAACAAAACCCCCAAAAACGAACAGGTATACTGGTTAAAGGGGTTTCTACTGGCCAAAGTGATTATCTTGAGACAGTGGGTGAAAGATAGACCCCCAACAATTAATGATTGGCAAAGTTTAAGGACGAGAATAACACACTTTGAGGGTATGAAACGACGCGGACTAAACGACGCCATCGGAATGGGCCTACAGAGAAGGGAAATAGCTAGCCGTAATACCCCTGATCAGAATTGATGATTTTTCAGAAGTGGAGACCACGGTATAAATATACACCAACAAACCATTACATACTCCTAAAAGATAAACTCTATCAACACAGCCCACGCAAAAAACATACGTGAAACATATGTGAAACTGTAAAGGTTCGAATGAAAAATTCTTACGAGGGGGGCAAGAATATTCCGCCGCCTCTCGAGGCGGCCGCACCAAGCCAGGTGGAAATGGGTGGGGGGTGGGGGGGGGGCGGGGGGGGGGGGTGGGTTATGTTTTTCCTTTTTTTTCCACTGTGTTTTCTGGGCTGTGGATTCTGTGCCTATGAACTGGTATTACTGCTGGACTGCCCTGATTACAGCTGTTTTTGTTGTACGTGTCTGCTCTCTGGCATGAATATGATACACTGTCTGATATGTGATTAGAAACTTGTCTTTATACTGTTTATAAAATAATAAAAAAAAAAAAAAAAAAAAAAAAAAAAAAAGAAAGGTGTTACCCAGCGAAAAATGGCAAAGACTTTGCATCTATCATCATCAACTGTGCATAACATCATCCGAAGATTCAGAGAATCTGGAACAATCTCTGTGCGTAAGGGTCAAGGCCGTAAAACCATACTGGATGCCCGTGATCTCCGGGCCCTTAAACGACACTGCACCACAAACAGGAATGCTACTGTAAAGGAAATCACAGAATGGGCTCAGGAATACTTCCAGAAACCATTGTCAGAACAGAATCCACCGTGCCATCCACCGTTGCCAGCTGAAACTCTACAGTGCAAAGAAGAAGCCATTTCTAAGCAAGATCCACAAGCTCAGGCGTTTTCACTGGGCCAGCGATCATTTAAAATGGAGTGTGGCAAAATGGAAGACTGTTCTGTGGTCAGACGAGTCACGATTTGAAGTTCTTTTTGGAAATCTGGGATGCCATGTCATCCGGACCAAAGAGGACAAGGACAACCCAAGTTGTTATCAACGCTCAGTTCAGAAGCCTGCATCTCTGATGGTATGGGGTTGCATGAGTGCGTGTGGCATGGGCAGCTTGCATGTCTGGCAGAAAAATATATTCAGGTTCTAGAACAACATATGCTCCCATCCAGACGTCATCTCTTTCAGGGAAGACCCTGCATTTTTCAACAAGATAATGCCAGACCACATTCTGCATCGATCACAACATCATGGCTGCGTAGGAGAAGGATCCGGGTACTGAAATGGCCAGTCTGCAGTCCAGATCTTTCACCTATAGAGAACATTTGGCGCATCATAAAGAGGAAGGTGCAACAAAGAAGGCCCAAGACGATTGAACAGTTAGAGGCCTGTATTAGACAAGAATGGGAGAGCATTCCTATTTCTAAACTTGAGAAACTGGTCTCCTCGGTCCCCAGACGTCTGTTGAGTGTTGTAAGAAGAAGGGGAGATGCCAACACAGTGGTGAAAATGGCCTTGTCCCAACTTTTTGGGGATTTGTTGACACCATGAAATTCTGATTCAACATATTTTTCCCTTAAAATGGTACATTTTCTCAGTTTAAACTTTTGTTCCGTGATTTATGTTCTATTCTGAATAAAATATTAGAAGTTGGCACCTCCACATCATTGCATTCAGTTTTTATTCATGATTTGTATAGTGTCCCAACTTTTTTGGAATCCGGTTTGTACTACATCTGAAAGAAGGAGCCCCCATCTCTCTGGCTATCACTTAGAACTTCCACTTACTTGAAGAATGAAGATCCCCTGCTCCCCCATTCAAGCTACAATGAACTACTCATGTGCAGCCATTTCATCATCTCTTATATGGAGGTACTGTACCAAAGATGACTGAAAGCTGCCCAGAAAAGCATCTAAGGCTGCAAATTGTGCATCCTTGCTTTAGAAAATTAATGATTCTAACCATACCTGCCAACTTTTCATTGGCATGGGCAACATCAGTAGCACGTGCAGTGGGAGTTTTTTTAACAGTAAGACAAACTTCTAACCCTGCCCCTCTATATCAGTCCAATACCACTTAGTCCCTTTTGTACCCCAAAAGAATACCTACTTAATGTGCGCTTACAGTAAAGACACCCCTTTAGTGCCAAAACACAGTAAGAATGTCCCCTTAGTGCCATTCACACAGTAATGATGCACACTTAGTGCTTCTGAACCAGTATGATACCTACTTTGTGACTCCCTGCACAGTATGACACCCCCTTAGTACCCTCCATGCAGTATGATGCCCCTAAGTCCCCCCACACAATATGATTCCCTACACACACTTTTGATTATTAAACTTGAAAAACATTTTAAAACAGGTAACTGAAGTTGGCTTTAGTGCCAATTGGTAGCTCATTACCGAAGCCGACTTTAGAACCAAGTCTTAAAATGGTTTTCAAGTTCAAAAATCAAATCCCGAAGTTATTCATCAAAGTCCTTGCCTCGCCGGATTGCATACATTATATTGCTGTATGGAGATGGATCTCGGTACAACATTAAAACAAAGTTTGGAGCTAAGTGACTTCGGGTCTTGGATCTGAAGCTTGCCTGTGAGTACTACTACCATCATCACAGCCAATACAACTCCTTCCAACCTTGCTTCCCCTCCAGACTTCTGCACTCACTCACCTAAATATGTTTCCATAACTGCCCCCACAAAGATTGATGTCCCCATAAGTCAGCCCCACACAATATGATGCCCTCTTAAAGGCCCCAACAAGTCATGCTCTTTAAATGACCCCCACACAGTATGATGCCCCCAAAAGTGCAACCATACAGTATGAGACTCATTTAAGTGCCCTCATACAGAGTGAAGCCCCCCTAATCGCCCCACACAGTAAAAGACTCCCTTAAAAGGGTTCTCTAAGTTTTGTCTAAGGAGCAATCATCAGGAGAAATAAAATGGCCGCCGTCCTATTAGTACACACAAAACCTGCCCTAATGACACAGGAGGACAAGTTACTTCACAACACTGAGCTAAACAGCAGCCTCATCCTCCTCTCTGATCTACTTGTCAGGGATTATGATCCTGAATACAGATGATAAGATCTTCAGCTGAATCTCTGTATGAATGGAGTTCATGAGGACGCATGAAGTACAGAGAGGACGGACAGGAAAGACTGTGATAATGTGGGGCTGTGGTAATGGAGACTGCATGCAAGAGCTGCTGCTAATCATCCACATCCCACCTCCTCTCAGTACTTCATGTCTCCTCATGAACTCCCTTCCTACCAAGATTCACCTGAAGATCATATTAAACTGTATTCAGGATCATAATCCCTGAACAGCAGAGCACAGAGGAGGATGAGGCCACTCTTTCTCTCTGTGTTGTGAAGTAACTTGTCCTACTGTGTGATTAGGGCAGGTTTTCTCTGAACTAATAGGACAGTGGCCATTCTATTTCCCCTGATGATTTCTCCGTAGACAAATTGAGCCATTATAACTAATGAAAGGTAATTGGGAATATATTTAGAATAAAGCAATATTTATGCATTTTAATTTTCTTAATAACTGGAGATCCCCTTTAAGTACCTTCATACACAATGATGCCCCCTTATTACTTCCAAAATGTATACTCATATGTCTCACATTGCAATGAGGAACGTCTGCTCTGGTCTCCAGTTTGTGCTGTCTGTGACTCGGGGCAGCAGGTGTGACAATGTCACTGTATTTCTCTTGCCTGTGCTAAACCACCTGCGGCAGGGGAATGATAGAGCAGGGAGCTGATGGCTCTCTGCTTGACCACTTTATTCAACTGTATCTACGTCTGGAGGATGCAGCTACAGTTGAAGTCAGGACATGAGGCAGACATCTGTGGGCAGTGGGACAGAGGCCAGAAATTATCTGTCCTACTGTATCTGGGATGGTTGGGAGGCAAGAATAATAATGAGTTAAGATAACACATCAAGCTCAACCACATCATAGTACAGTTTCTTATACTAGGCACGGTGCTGAAACAACCTATTTGATATAAAATAAAAGAGTGGCAGTTGGGTACCTATCATTTTCTGCTTAAAAATTCAACGTTCCAACATCTGGCCAGAGATAAATCCTCACAGCAGGCAGATATAACTCTATTACCATGTGGAACAAAAAGGACACTCAATGTCATTGCAGGATTGGTACCAGAATTTAATAAGCCACATCTTTTCAAAAATTCCACCCCATTGACAGAAATGCAGACAGTATTAGTACATACATCTCAGATGAGCTTTCTACTGTAATCACCTTTTCGATAGCTCAAGAAATGATCTGAAAAATTTCTTTTGATGCACGGATGATGTTTTTTGAGGGGTTGGTGGAGAAGAGATGCTATTGCACAATTATCATTTGTAAAGAGATATTGTTATCAGAGACTCTGCGGGGGACAATCGGCATGGCTCCTCATTCTATCACAGCATTGCAAACAACATAAATCTTCACTGCAAAACTTTCCTGAATAATGTATGAGAGTTGATTCAATTCCATCGATAACCTCATGAGTGCTGGAGGCAACTTCTTGAAAGTGTCTTTAGTGATTATTTTTTTCTATAAACAATAGTTTGTTACAGAACCTTAAATTCAGGCTGGTTGATTTAAGCTCATTTTTTTTATCATGGTCTTAAAGGGCTTATGGCACAAAGAGTATTACTGTGCAGTTAATAGGGCATTTCAAATAAGGCATTATTGCAATTAGAGAGGAGCGAATTTCAAAAAAATTTGATTTGACCGGTTCGCCGAATTTTCCGAAAAAGATTTGCTTCGATCCGAATTTATTTGCGGTGAATCGCGTTAAAAAATTGCTATTTTCTGGCTGCAGAGAGCCTGTATAGTGGGGTAGAACACTGTGCCTTCCAGTAACACGCTTAGTGAGTCTGCTATGGTAGTGAAACAATACTGTGAGTCAGTATGACACGCACATGACAGGCGTCGCTCTTAGAATCACTGCACACTTCACTTATTTGGGCAGTTACGGGGCCAAAACTGACCAAATCATTTAATTGTGAACTCAGCCTTACAGGTCTTTAGAACCATGCAGAGGCCCAAGATCCTACTGTAGCGTGAAAGAGTGCACTCCTTTTACACCGTCATCAGCTGATTCCACATAGATGTCTACAGAACCTATTCTATTAAACGCTTATACAAGTAGAGCCCCCCTGACAGAGTGGAGAGGGTGTCAAAAGTAAGTTTGTGTTGACGTCACTGAATATTTTGCCCTTCCTCTGATCCATCAGAACAATAACCCCCCAGAAAACGGATCCTGTCTGTTGAGCATCCGTCTTAACTCGGTCAGCATTTGGTCAGTAATCCATCAGTATTGCTAAAGCCCCAAAAAAACTGGAGTGGATCCAAAACAGAGATGACACGTGAATGGAATATTTGCATGTCTTCTTTGTTTTGTACCCACTCCTGCTACAAAATCATAAGCCAATTCTGATGGGACCATACAGGCCTCACAGCTGCTACCCAGACAGGATCCGTTGTGCGTCTCATTTTTCCTTCCTTCTGACAGATCAGAAGAAGGGTCAAATAAATGGTGATGTCAGGCCAAAAAGGCAAAATAGTGGCCCAGTCATGGAGTAGGGAGGGTGGGAAAACATCTTGAAAAGTCCCTAGAGTGGCCCAATGACATAGTGTTGAGGTAGCAGCAGCATGAGGAGACCACAGACTAGCCCAGTGACATAGTGGGGAGGTGGCAGCAGCAGCAGCATGAGGAGACCACAGAGTGGCCCAATTATATAGTGTTGAGGTGGCAGCAGCATTAAGAAGCAACAGAGTGTCCCAATAACATAGTGTTGAGTTAGCAGCAGCATGAGGAGGCCACAGACTGGCAAGGTGACATAATGTGGAGGTGGCAGCAGCAGCAGCATGAGGAAACCGCAGAGTGGCTCAGTGACATAGTGGGGAGGTGGCAGCAGCAGCATGAGAAGACCACAGAGTAGCCCATTTAAATAGTGTTGAGGTGGCAGCATCATGAGGAAGCCACAGAGTGGCCCAATGACATAGTGTTGAGTTAGCAGCAGCATGACTGGCAAGGTGACTGTCATGGTCTTACCTTCTTGCTGTTCTCCTTCGTTTGACATGTGCTGGCGGCCATCTTGGTTTCTGGGTTTCTTGTAGCCTCCCACCCTGCGGCTTCTCCTTCCCACTGGGAGGAGCTGGATGCCTAGCTCATATATATAGGAGGTATGTGGCTTCAGTTCCTTGCTTGGTCCTCCTGTGTTCACATGCTTCTAAGACTGCTGCTGCTTCTGGTTCCTGATCCTGGCTTCGTCTGACTACCCTGCTGGTTCCTGATCCAGGCTTCGTCTGACTACCCTGCTGGTTCCTGATCCAGGCTTCGTCTGACTACCCTTCTGGTTCCTGACCTCTGGCTTCGCAAGACCCTGCTTCGGTTTAGCCATCCGTTTGGACTTTTGCCTTACAGCTTGATTTTCAATAAAGCCTTCTTATTTCCACTTATCTCTTGTTGTACATCTGGTTCATGGTTCCTTGACATTAGGACCAAGCCATGAATTCTGACGGTACAGGGCCATCCTCGCTACCTACGCTGGTTGCCAGACTTGATCAGCAGGATCACCTGTTGGGTCGGTTCGCTGTGGCGTTGCAAACCCTGCTTGAACGCACGGCTCATTTAGCTTCCGTTGCCGATGGGTCGGTTGTCGCTCCTGGGCCCGCTTCTACTGCCGCTCCGGTTGTTGCGCCAGAGTCTACCCCGACACCTGTTGCTGCGCCTGCGGTGTTTCGGGGTATGACCGGTTCTGCCCCCCTTCCACAGCGCTTTGGGGGAGAGCCAACTCAGTGCCGAGGTTTCCTTAACCAGGTGGGCATTTATTTCGAGTTGCTGCCACATGCCTTTCCTACTGAGAGATCAAAGGTGGGCTTCTTGATCTCGCTGCTCTCGGACAAGGCCTTGGCCTGGGCCAGCCCTTTATGGGAGAACAACAATCCGGTGGTTGCCGAGTTTTCCGGTTTTGTTGCTTCTCTTCGGAAGGTATTCGATGTGCCGGCTCGTGCTGCCTCTGCTGCGAAGCTCCTTATGTCCATCAGACAGGGTTCACGATCCGTAGCTGAGTACGCCATTGAGTTTCGTACCCTGGCAGCAGAGGTGGGCTGGAATAATGAGGCTCTGGTCGCTGCTTTCTCTCATGGTCTCTCGGATGCCTTGAAGGATGAGGTTGCAGCTAAGGACCTACCAGTGGAGCTCGAGTCTCTTATTTCTTTCCTGATTTTGATTGACACCAGACTCAGGGAGAGACCTTCCTTTAAGGAGAGCCTGCGGAGGTCTTCTAACAGATTGGCGCCTACGTTTGCTGTCCCACCCGTGCCTCCCTCTCCTCCCACGCCTCCTGGGGATGACTTGTCTGGGGGTGAACCCATGCAGCTGGGGTTTGCTCGCCTGTCCGAGGGGGAGAGGGTACTCCGGAGACGCGAGGGCCGATGCATGTACTGTGGTCTCGGTGGGCATTTTCGGTTGGCATGCCCGAACCGTCCGGGAAACGCTCGCACCTGAGATCCTGTCGGGGGCAGATCTTGGGTGGAGTCTCCTCGTCCCCGGTTTCCCGTGTTGACAAACCACTGATTACTGTTGTCCTCTCCTGGGTCGGGGGCTCGGTGACGACCCAGGCGTTGGTGGACTCTGGTGCTGGTGGTTTGTTCATTGATAGTGTGTTCGCTGCCGCCAATTCCATTCCTCTGCAGCCTCGAGGTTCCCCACTGGCTCTTGAGGCGATAGACGGCAGACCCCTTCTGCCGCCACACGTGACTCATGAGACCCTTCCAGTGGGGATGGCCATTGGTGCCGTTCACAGAGAGTCGGTCTGTCTCCAGGTTATTTCGTCTCCACACTACTCGGTGGTCTTGGGGTACCCCTGGCTCCAGAAGCATAATCCGACTTTCGATTGGAGATCGGCCGAGATCCTCTCGTGGTCACCGCAGTGTGGGGCTAGTTGCATCCATGGGCCTGTCAAGTTGCTGTGTACTTCCTCGGACTCTCTGTTGCCTCCTGAATACGAGGAGTACCAGGATGTATTCGATAAGGTGCGTGCGGTTGCCCTACCTCCGCACCGCCCATACGATTGTGCCATAGAGTTACAATCTGGTGCCGTTCCTCCTCGTGGCAAAGTCTATCCACTGTCGGTAGCGGAGAATGAGGCCATGGAGGAGTACGTGAGGGAGGCGCTTTCACGCGGACACATTCGCAAATCCTCGTCCCCGGCAGGGGCTGGATTTTTCTTTGTGAAAAAGAAGGGCGGTGAGTTGAGGCCTTGCATCGATTACACGGGTCTCAATCGCATCACGATCAAGAACGCTTACCCGATACCCTTGATTTCCGAGCTGTTCGATCGCCTCAAAGGGGCCACGGTCTTTACCAAACTCGACCTGAGGGCGGCATATAACCTGGTAAGGATCAAGGCGGGCGATGAGTGGAAGACCGCGTTTAACACCAGGACCGGTCATTATGAATCCTTGGTTATGCCCTTTGGGTTGTGCAATGCGCCCGCAGTCTTCCAGGAATTCATCAACGATGTTTTCCGTGACCTGTTGCAGCAGTGTGTGGTGGTCTATTTGGATGACATCTTGGTATATTCTGAATCCATGGAGGCCCACATTCTGGATGTCAGACGAGTGTTGCAACGGTTACGAGAGAACAAGCTGTTCGGTAAGCTTGAGAAATGCGAATTTCACCGATCCCAGGTAACCTTCTTAGGTTACATCATTTCCGCTGAGGGGTTCTCCATGGATCCTGAGAAGGTTTCGGCTGTCTTACAGTGGCCCCAGCCCAGTGGTCTTCGTGCCCTGCAGCGCTTTTTGGGCTTCGCCAATTATTATCGGAAGTTCATCAGGGACTTTTCCATGCTAGCCAAGCCTCTCACGGATCTGACCAGGAAGGGCAGTAATCCCCAGGTCTGGCCGCTCGAGGCCATCCGAGCTTTTGAGGCTCTAAAGTCCGCCTTTGTGTCGGCTCCGATTCTGTCGCATCCCAACCCTGGGTTGCCTTTTGTCCTCGAGGTGGACGCGTCTGAGACGGGAGTAGGCGCCCTTCTGTCTCAGCGTAGAACACCAGAGGGTCCTCTGCTTCCTTGTGGGTTTTACTCCCGGAAACTGTCTTCCGCGGAGTGCAACTATCAGATTGGTGACAGGGAGTTATTGGCCATCGTGCAGGCCCTTAAAGAATGGAGGCACTTGCTCGAGGGCTCGGTGGTTCCGGTTCTCATCCTGACGGACCACAAGAATCTGACCTACCTCTGAGGCCAAGAGATTGACACCACGTCAGGCCAGATGGGCTCTGTTCTTGTCACGTTTTAATTACGTGGTCTCCTACCTACCCGGTTCCAAGAACATCAGAGCGGATGCCTTATCACGGCAGTACTCCGAGCTGTCCGGGGAGGAGTCGATTCCGACTTCGGTCATACCTCCGAATCAGATCCTGGCCGCCATTCGCACCAGCCTGACCTCTCCCCTGGGTGAGCAGATTTTGGCGGCTCAATCTGGTGCTCCCTCTGGGAGACCCAACGGCAGATGTTTTGTGCCTGAGGAGTTGCGCACTCGGTTGTTGCGAACCTACCATAACTCCAAGGCCGCGGGGCATCCTGGAAAGAATCAGCTGTCCTGGGCTGTTTCACGTCTGTTCTGGTGGCCTTCTCTACGTTCCGACATCGCCGCATATGTAGCGGCATGCTCCGTTTGTGCCCAGAGTAAGTCCCCTCGGCACCTTCCGTTGGGCCTTTTGCAACCCATAGCCACCGGGGAGCGTCCATGGTCACACCTGGGGATGGATTTCATTGTGGACCTCCCTGCATCCCGAGGCCATACGGTCATTCTCATGATTGTGGATCGGTTTTCCAAAATGTGCCACTGTGTTCCTCTCAAGAAGTTACCCTCTGCACAAGAGTTGGCCTCGATTTTTGCCAGGGAGGTCTTCCGGTTGCACGGTTTGCCCAAGGAGATTGTGTCGGATCGGGGGAGTCAGTTTGTGTCCAGGTTCTGGCGCGCCTTTTGCTCCCAGTTGGGGATTCATCTCTCTTTCTCCTCGGCCTACCACCCTCAGTCCAATGGGGCCGCAGAACGATCCAATCAGGCCTTGGAGCAATTCCTTCGTTGCTATGTCTCCGATCACCAAGACAATTGGGTTGACCTCCTGCCTTGGGCTGAGTTTGCCAGGAACACGGCGGTGAACTCTTCCTCTGGGACGTCTCCCTTCATGGCCAATTATGGGTTCCAACCTGCCGTGTTACCGGAGGTATTCTCTCCCCAGGATATTCCGGCTGTGGAGGATCACCTTTCCGTCCTACGTGCTTCTTGGGTACAGATCCAGAGGTCCCTTGAGGTCTCTGCGCAGCGCCAGAGACTCCAGGCTGATCGCAGACGAGCGCCCGCTCCTTCCTACCAGGTCGGGGACCGCGTATGGTTGTCCACCCGCAACCTCAACCTTCGAGTGCCCACTCCCAAGCTGGCGCCTCGCTTTGTTGGTCCCTTCCGAGTGCTTCGCAGGGTAAACCCGGTAGCCTATGCCCTTGCGCTTCCTCCTGGCATGCGGATCTCCAACGTGTTTCATGTCTCCCTGTTGAAGCCACTGGTGTGTAATCGTTTCACTTCCTCGGTTCCTCGGCCTCATCCGGTCCAAGTGGGCAATCGTGAGGAATATGAGGTGAGCAATATCCTGGACTCACGCCTGGTCCGCGGTCGGGTGCAGTTTTTGGTCCATTGGCGTGGTTATGGTCCAGAGGAGCGTTCCTGGGTTCCCTCCGCAGATGTCCATGCTCCTGCCTTGCTCCGAGCCTTCCACGCACGCTTCCCTCAGAAACCGTTCTTTACTCCGCGGAGGAGGGGCCCTTGAGGGGGAGGTACTGTCATGGTCTTACCTTCTTGCTGTTCTCCTTCGTTTGACATGTGCTGGCGGCCATCTTGGTTTCTGGGTTTCTTGTAGCCTCCCACCCTGCGGCTTCTCCTTCCCACTGGGAGGAGCTGGATTCCTAGCTCATATGTATAGGAGGTCTGTGGCTTCAGTTCCTTGCTTGGTCCTCCTGTGTTCACATGCTTCTAAGACTGCTGCTGCTTCTGGTTCCTGATCCTGGCTTCGTCTGACTACCCTGCTGGTTCCTGATCCAGGCTTCGTCTGACTACCCTGCTGGTTCCTGATCCAGGCTTCGTCTGACTACCCTTCTGGTTCCTGACCTCTGGCTTCGCAAGACCCTGCTTCGGTTTAGCCATCCGTTTGGACTTTTGCCTTACAGCTTGATTTTCAATAAAGCCTTCTTATTTCCACTTATCTCTTGTTGTACGTCTGGTTCATGGTTCCTTGACAGTGACATAGTGTGGAGGTGACAGCAGCATGAGGCCACAGAGTGGAAAGGTGACATAGTGTTGAGTTAGCAGCAGTATGAGAAGGGCCACAGACTGGCAAGATGACATAGTATGGAGGTGGCAGCAGCAGCATGAGGAGGCCACGGAGTGGCACAATGACAGAGTGTGGAGGTGGTAGCAGCATGAGGAGACCACAGGGTGGAACAGTTACAGAGTGTGGAGGTGGCAGCAGCAGCATGAGATGTCCACAGACTGGCAAGGTGACATAATGTGGAGGTGGCAGCAGCAGCATGAGACAGCCACAGACTGGCAGGGTGACAAAGTTTGGAGGTGGCAGCAGCAGCATGAGGAGACCTGAGTGGTGTGGTGGCAGCAGCATCAGGAGACCACAGAGTGACCCTCTGACAGAGCGGGGAGGTGGGTGGCAATAACTGTACTCACTGATGATGGTGGGTGTAAGAAGGAGCACTTGGCATCAGATATGTGGCATCAGGTGAGTGGCAGCATCAGAATAGTAGCTGAGGCAGGTAGCCAAAAGAAACCGGTCTCTTTTGTCAAGGTTTGGGTGAGGCAGCAAGTAGGATCTAATCTGATGCATCAGGCATTGGTGGGTGGAAATCCTGGCTGATCCATGCCTGATTCATCTTGACAAAGGTCAGTTTCCCCACCTTTTGGGTGGACAGGCGAGTTCTCCAGAGCCTGCTCTGATGCCACAGGCCACTTTTTCCAGAGCTGGCAGGACAGCTTTTCCAGGGCAAACTCGGCCAATTGCAGACACAAATCCAGTTTGGCTGCCCAGTAGTCTAGCGGATCTGAAATGTGGAGTGGCTTATGCTGAATGGTGACAATTCAGCTGTCACTACCCAAACAAGTGATCATGCAGCGGGCCATTTGCGCAAGTGACTCGGAGGGACTCCCTGCCTCCATCTTCACTGCATACTGCCACGGTGTGCCTGGATCATCTGCCTCGTCTTCCTTTTCTCTCTCTTGCTCCTCCGGCTGCTCCTGCTCCTCCTCTCCTGTCACCTGTGTAAAAAAAACACCCATTTTGCTAAACATTGCTTGTGCTCCAATGTCATCCTTCTCCTCCTCCTCCAGTTCAGCCCCCACAGGCCTCATGTGTCCGTGAGATGTATGCGCCACGTCTCCAGTCCCCGACCAGCCAGATTTACCAGCATCTGTTCCAGGATATGAAGCAGTAGAATGACATTGTTCATTCCGTAGTCGTGGCGACTGACAAATAACGTGGCATCCAAAGGGCCTGAGCAAATGGCAAGTGTCACACATGAGCTGCCACTGGCTGACATCAAAGTTACACAGGGGAGTACTCCTGTCTGCTTGGATCATTAAGAAATTGTTTATGGCCTTTCTCTGTTCATATAGTCGGTCCAACATATGGAAGGTGGAATTCCAACTGGTGGAAACATTGCATATCAGCCTAAGTTGGGGGATGCCATTCTGCCACTGCAGCTCAAGGAAGGGTGTGCTTGGCGGTGTACGAGTGGCTGAAGTGCATGCAAAGTTTCCTGGACATTTTAAGGATGTCTTGCAGATGGGTAAAAAACTTCAGGAACCGCTTGATGCAGCACCAACACAATGTTTCTTTCCATTGTCGGTCACCAAGGTTACGACTTTGAGCTGTCGCGGAGAAAGCCAGGATTTGATTTCTTGATGAAGAACACGGAGCAGTTCCTCCCCTGTGTGACTCTGTTCGCCCAGGCAAACGAGGTGTAGAACAGCGTGACACCGCCGTTGTCTGCACATGTGGTATGCTGGAAAAGCACTGTGAATTGTCTCTGCAGTGGAGGCTGAGGAAACGGTATAGGATCAGAAGGCAGAGGCTGACATTGTTGTAGGACCAACGGCGTGAGAACATGGAGGCGGAAGCGGCGTCACCTGGCCAAGTTGCTGGTTTGGCTGGGCAGGAACCACGTTTACCCAGTGGGCTGTAAAGGACATATATTGTCCTTGATCGTAGTTACAGCTCTAAACGTCGGCGCTGCCGTGCACTTTGGCAGACACTGACAGGCTCAAGGACTGGCCCACCTTCTGGTCTACATATTTGTCCAGGGCTGGTACTGCCTTTTTGGCAAAGAAATAACTGTTTGGAACTCCCCACCTTGGCTCGGCAAAAGCCATCAGTTCTCTGAAAGGTGCAGAGTCCACCACTTGGAATGGGAGGGACTGCAGCACCAGTTACTTGGCCAGGAGCACATTCAGCTTCTGTGCCGTTGGATGAGTCCATGCATACTGTTGTCTCTTGGCAATCTCTTTGGTGATCGATAGCGGATGGAATGACTGACGAGGAGTAGGAGCAGGAGCATCAGGACCAGCAGATGATGGGAAGGACATACAGTTTCCTTTGGCGGTGGTGGAGCCTTGACTGCCTGAAATCTGGGGCGTGCCACTGGGTGATGCAGCGGTTGCTGTGGCAGGCTGGACCATCACATTGGAGCACCGGTTCTCCCAGGCCACTTTATGGTGACGCTGCATATGTTGACGCAGGACCGTGGTGCCAACATATGCACCCTGGCCATGTTTCACCTTCTGCCCACAGATTCGGCAAATGGCCATGTTCACCTCTACTGCCGGCTTAACAAAAAACTACCACACCGCCAAGTAGGTGATTTTACCCCCAACACTACACACTGACTGACTGCTGCAGCTGCTGCCTCCGCGAAACCCTGCACCACTACTTTCCGGGCAGGTAGGCTCCTGCGAAGCGGGAGGTCTACCCCAGGCACGTTTGGCTCCCGACCTTCCACTGCTGCCAGCCTGCTGACTCCCGGCCAGGCTACTGACTTGCTGGCTCCGCCGCTGCCTCATGCGCAAGCTGCCACCCTCTTTTCCCAATGATGATAAAGTTCATTCATCACCCGGCTCCCAATTGCGATCGGCTACATCATTATCAAGTAATGTCTGCACATCACTGATGTCCTCCTCAACGGTCTCTGAGCCAGGAGCCTGAATACTCGCAAAAACAGCTCACACGCCAATCTCCTCATCACTACTTGCACACCTAGCAGAGGAAGCGGCGGATGTCTCCTCCAGATCTTGGCTGGGCAGTAGCTGCTGACTGTCCTCTAGTAGCTCGTCTTCGCTGTATAATGGAGCTGAGCCCACAGCATATAATACTTCTCTGGCTGAGGAAACAGAAAAGGACAGAGGCAGGTTGAGGACAGGTGAGGGCACAGGGCCTGCTCCCGGGCCATGCCAACTAAGGGTTGTGTCAGACGAACCCACCAACTCTTGGCTGGGGGTGTCTGATGTAACTTGGGATGAAATGGGTGACCAAGTCAACCATTCAAGAACCGCTGAGTTGCTGGTCAAGACACGACCGCTAGATGACACCGGGTGCTCAGGCCTCTTGAAGTGACCCCTTCTGCCATGCCCGCTTACTCTGCTGCGACCTGTGCCTGCTCCAGAAACATTTAGGCTTCTGCCGCTCCCCTGTGCATGGCCTGTCACTTCTCTGTCTGACATACTGTTAGATCAAATAAGTACATAAAAGGGAAGTTAATACACCCCAAAAAGGCTGTAATTTTGTCACTTCACCACACAACTGCAAATAATACTTTTTTTTGCCACTAATACATGACAAAAAAGGCTTTAGAACATATAACTGCACAGCTGAACGGCAAATAATAATTTTTATGCCACTAATACACGACAAAAAGGGCTGTAATTTTCTCTCTTCACCACACAATGGCTAATAAGCCCTTTTTTTCTCCCACTAAGGCCCCTTTTATACGGGCGACATTTCCGCACGGGTGCAATGCATGAGGTGAACGCATTGCACCCGCACTGAATCCAGACCCATTCATTTCCATAGGGCTGTGCACATGAGTGGTGATTTTCACGCATCACTTGTGCATTGCGGGAAAATCGCAGCATGCTCCTCTTTGTGCATTTTTCACGTAACGCAGGCCCTATAGAAATAAATGGGGTTGCGTGAAAATCGCAAGCATCCAAAAGCAAGTGCGGATGCGGTGCGATTTTCATGCACGGTTGCTAGGTGACGATCAGGATGGGGACTCGATCATTATTATTTTCCCTTAAAACATGGTTATAAGGGAAAATAGCATTCTGAATACAGAATGCATAGTACAATAGGGCTGGAGGGGTTAAAAAAAATATTATAATAATTTAACTCACCTTAATCCAATTGTTCGCACAGCCGGCATCTCTTCTGTCTTCTACGTTCATCACATGGTCCGTCACATGATCCATCACCATGATAAAAGATCATGTGACGGACCATGTGATGAGCGTAGTGACGTCATCAAGGGTCCTATTCCTCACAAAAGAAGACAGAAGAGATGCCGGCTGCGCGAACAAGTGGATTAAGGTGAGTTAAATTATTATTTTATTTTTTTTAACCCCTCCAGCCTTATTGTACTATGCATTCTGTATTCAGAATGCTATTATTTTCCCTTATAACCATGTTATAAGGGAAAATAATACAATCTACACAATCTTGAACCTAAACTGGTTTTTTATAACGCGCGTGCAAAAAACTGAACAACGGAACGCAATCACAGTCAAAACTGACTGCAATTGCGTACCTACTCGCACGGGTTTGCCGCAATGCATCGGGACGCATCTGGACCTAATCCGGACACGCTCATCTGCAAGGGGCTTAATACATGCCAAAAAAGGCTTTAGAACATATAACTGCACAGTTATTTTTTTGCCACTAATACACACCTAAAAGGGCTGTCATTTTCTCACTTCACCACACAATGACTAATAAGCCCTTTTTTCTCTACTAATAAATGCCAAAAAGGCTTTAGAACATAACTGCACCGCTGAACGGCAAATAATACTTTTTTTTGCCACTAATATGTGCCAAAAAGGGCTGTAATTTTCTTACTTCACCACAAAACGGCTAATAAGCACTTT
Source organism: Bufo gargarizans (assembly GCF_014858855.1). Lineage (NCBI taxonomy): Eukaryota > Metazoa > Chordata > Amphibia > Anura > Bufonidae > Bufo > Bufo gargarizans. The sequence goes on along the minus strand of NC_058081.1, from coordinate 473,742,520 downwards.
TTTCCCCACTAATACACGCCAAAAAGTGCTTTAGAACATATAACTGCACAGCCGAACGGCAAATATATTATTTTTTTGCCACTAATACACGCCAAAAAGGGCTGTAATTTTTTCACTTCACCACACAGCGGCTAATAAACCCTTTTTTCTCCACTAATACACTCAAAAATAGGCTTTAGAACATATAACTGCACCGCTGAATGGCAAATACTTTTTTTTCCCCACTAATACACGCCAAAAAGGGCTGTAATTTTGTCACTTCACCACACATTGGCTAATAAGCCCTTTTTTGCCACTAATACACGCCAAAAAGGCTTTAGAACATATAACTGCACAGCTGAACGGCAAATAATGCTTTTTTCTGCCACTAATACACGCCAAAAAGGGCTGTAATTTTCTCACTTCACCACACAACGGCTAATAAGCCCTTTTTTTCTCACTAATACACAATTATAAAGACGTTAGAAAATATAACTGCATCGCTGAACTGCAAATAAGCCCTCCCCCCCCCCCCCCACTAATACAAGACAAAAAAGGCTTTAGAACATATAACTGCACCGCACAAGGGCTAATAAGACATAGAAATACACATTTCCTAGTAATACATTCTGTTATTGGCTGTATCAAACAGTACTTGCACACCAATAAAAAGAACGGTTTGCTGCAATTACAGAGGTACAGTATTATCTATTGCAAACCTGAAATGAGAAGCAGTATAATGGCAATTTGGGTCCCCAGTCAGTGCAGCAAGGTGTAATAGGATTGCTGCTATTACCCAGGCTGTACATTCCCCTACTGATTAAATAATAAGAGAAAAGAAGAAATGAATCGCACATCCACTGCTAATGCTATGATCTCATCCCTGCATTCCTGCAGGAGACAGCACTGAATAGCGCATGTGTACTACCTCCATGCTACATGCTAAATGAGGCATTAGTGTACATTTTGATCAAAAGGCAATAAGCCCACTCACCACGCCAAGGTTGCCTCTATGAGTGGGTCCTAACCTAAAATTGGCGCGGCGCTGCACGGCGACCACCAGCGCTGTGGCGCCATCCCGGCCGGCGGTGGGACCCAGTGGCCAAATAGCACCCCTGCCTGACCATGCCATACCTAGCTCTGGGCCCCACCAACCAGCCAGAAAAACAGCACAGTGGCCCCCGTGCAGCACCGCACCATGTGAACAGTTGTCAAAGCTCACCTGCTCTGAAGCTCACAGGAACTCCATCTGAGAGCATGATAGGCTAATTTAACCCCTACTACAGAATACTGGGCTAATTAAAATCACCTGGCTAGTGGAAGCAGTGCAGATCCAGGGACAGAATTCTATGCATTAAATAATGAGAGAAAAGAAGAAATGAATCGCACATCCACTGCTAATGCTATGATCTCATCCCTGCATTCCTGCAGGAGACAGCACTGAATAGCGCATGTGTACTACCTCCATGCTACATGCTAAATGAGGCATTTGTGTACATTTTGATCAAAAGGCAATAAGCCTACTCACCACGCCAAGGTTGCCTCTAAGAGTGGGTCCTAACCTAAAATTGGCGCAGCGCTGCACGGCAACCACCAACGCTGTGGCACCATCCCGGCCGGCGGCGGGACCCAGTGGCCAAACAGCACCCCTGCTGCCTGACCCCTACTGAACCCTGTTCTGCTTCAATACTGTGGAATAGTTCTTCCCTATGCTTCTAATGCTCTTCCCCTGAACCTCTATTCAGCAAAATAAAAGTTTTCAAATCTTTCTAGCACTGTCCCTAGCGCCTGCTAAAGTCTCTCCCTTCACTAAGTACACTGGAAAATGGCTGAATCCAAGATGGCTGAGGCTATTTATAGGACTGTGACATCACAGGGCTGGCTGGCTGCTGATTGGCTGCATGCATGGCATTGTGGGTGATCCCTCGTTCCCAGAGTTCCTTGCTCCATGTCCTAGCATGTGCAGCAGCTATTGTAGGAAAAAATGTGATTCGTTACCATGAAGCATGAGGAAATTTGGATTTGGTGCGAATTCCACTATGTCAACTTCGATTCGCTCATCTCTATTTGCAATATACACTGAATAACAAAAAAACAAAACACACCCAGAAATGTTTGATTGATGCAAAATTTGACAAGCAGTTATATCTCAGACAGATATGTAAATAATTACGGGTGTCTTCTGATTAAACACTGGGTCTCGCCATTAGAGGGTGTGAAAGTGCTTCATCGACTGCCCTATAAAATGCTCTCAGAGGTTACTTTTGGGTAGTTTACCTCTTGGTGAGAGATCGTGGACTGTGTAAGAAGGAACAAGGAGCCGTCTTTGACGGAAGATACGTGTCACCGAGGTTCCTGGCCTCGGTGAGGTAAGAACCGGGTTTTTTCCTGAAGTGTCAGGTCTGTAGTGCAATCTGACACTTCAACTGTTAGAATGGCTGTAAAGCCAATCCGGGCCGGTTCTTATTGGGAGCAGCCAAAGAGCAGGGTGGGTGGCTGTTCCCCACGGTTCCAGGCCGGGTTTTGGCTGGAATATAAAAAACCCAGCCAGCATGTTCAGGTGGAAATTATCCTCCATGACAGAGGAGCTGAGGAGTCTGTGGTTTGAGACACTGAGGGATCTGTTTGTGTGAGCCATAGGCTGGGGAAACAGGCCACTAAAGACTGCTGCGGACTCTGGGTGAAAATCATCTGCTGACCAGGTGACGTCTTTTTGCACTGTGAACTTTGTGTGGTGTGAACAGGCACCAAGACTGAACACTTTCTTTTGGCTTGTTTTCTGGCTATGTGTGAATAAACACTGAACTTTGATTTAAACCTTGTTTTTTGCCTCTGTACTGCGTCCGCTTACCCTGCCTACCAAAGCGAATCCCCACATTTGGTGTCGGATGCGGGCAAACGCAGTGAGGCAGGCCTGAAGGCCGAAAAGTTTTTGTTTATCCGGGCACAAGTGCATGTCCTACATTAAGCCGGCAAGGTTACGACCCGTATCCCCTGACAAAATGGAGGCGGTCGTGAAGGCCCTCGTGGAGGCTAACTTGCAGCAGCGGGAGGCTAACAAGCAGCAACAAGAAACGAACCAGCTGCTATTGCAACATGTGATGGCGTTGCAGGCGTCAGGAGCGTCCCAGAATGTCCACGATGCCCGGAAAGCTGTCCGCGCGGCGATTCCGAAGATGACCCCCTCGGATGACGTCGAGACCTATCTGGCGGTCTTCGAAAAAGTGGCCGTGAGGGAAAAGTTACCCCGAGACCAGTGGGCTGAGGTCGTTGCTCCGTTCCTAGCGTCCGGTCCCCAGCAAGTATTGTTTGATCTCCCCGATGATCAGGCGGCCGACTACCCGACAGTAAAAGGTGAGATCCTGGCGAGACTCGGGGTGAATGTATTGGTCCGGGCCCAGAGGGTGCATCGGTGGGAATTTAACCCGGCTGAACCCGCTAGACCACAATATTATGATCTGCTGCACCGTTTGCAAAAATGGCTGCAGCCGGACATGTTGACTCCCACTGCTATGTTGGATCGGCTGTTGGCGGATGTGTTTTGGAGGGCTTTGCCGTACCCTCTCCAGCACTGGATCGGCCAGGTGTCTCCGAATAATGCCCTGGAGATGGTCGACCTGGTGGAGCGCTATGAGGCCACCAGAAATCTACAGGGGGGTTCTTTTGGGAGGGGGCCAGTCAAACCCCGGAAAACTCCGCCCCAGACCCGGCGGCCTGGTGCCAGCTAGACCCGCCCGGGATGTACCCCCTGCCGACCTAAACCCGGTGGTCTGCTGGCGTTGTCAGGAGCCTGGACACATAAGGGCGGACTGTCCCCATCGGGGGGAACCCATGGACACCAACTATGGCTTCCGCCACTCATTATATGCCAGGATGTTGTGTGCCACAGGAACTTCAGAGACTATGGACAATAGCCACCTGTGCCAGGTGGAAGTGGGGGGCACTCTGGCGGTGGCTCTGCTGGATTCAGGGAGCCTGGTGTCCCTGGTAAGAGCTGCCCTTGTACGGCCGGCTGAGTATACTGGCCGAAAAGTCGGTGTTGTTTGCATACATGGGGACTTAAAGGAGTATCCCACCGCCCGGGTCTCTCTGTCAATGGTGGCCGGCAGGTGGATGCATGAGGTGGCCGTCGCCACAAAGCTACCATATGAATTGATCATTGGGAGAGACTTCCCCGGGTTCCCGGCACTCTGGCCGGATACGAAAGTTACCCGGGAGACAGATGTACCCCTAGCAGAGTGGCCTGACTCAGGGGGGAGGCCAGAACCTTGGGAACCGGAGTCAGAAGGACCAGCTGTAGGGGTGACCGCCACTTCGGTGGAAGAGGGGGAGACAACCCCGTTAAGTGTGATGGTGGGAGACGTAGAGGATTTGCCGCCGGGTCCTGAGCTGGCAGACCTCAATGTCTCTAGGGATAATTTCGGTACAGCACAACACCAGGATCCGACTCTATCTCGAGCCTGGGAAAATGTGGTAGTAGTTGAGGGTGAGCCGCAACAACCGGGGGCCGAATCTATGTTCCCCCGTTTTGTGGTTCAACAGGAGATGCTGTACCGGGTAAATAAACTACGGGGTGAACATATTGAACAGCTGGTGGTGCCCCAGGCATATCGCAAGCTCGTGTTGAAATTAGCCCACCAACATGTTCTTGGGGGACACCTGGGCCAGCAGAAAACGCAGGACCGGATTTTACAGCGGTTTTACTGGCCCAGTGTGTTCAGAGAGGTAGAAGAGTTCTGCAAGTCTTGCCCAACCTGCCAGATAACCAGCCCCCAGCCACATTTCCGTAGTCCTCTGGTGCCTCTCCCGATTATTGAGGTTCCCTTCGAGCGGATCGCTATGGATCTTATAGGCCCAGTACCGAAGTCAGCTAGAGGGCACCAGCACATCCTGGTCATCCTCGACTACGCCACGCGGTACCCGGAGGCGGTGCCGTTGCGTCATACGTCAGCCAAACTCATAGCTAAGGAGTTAATGGAAATGTTTTCTAGAGTGGGTCTGCCTAAGGAGGTTCTAACTGACCAAGGGACCCCATTTATGTCCAAGGTCATGAGGGAACTCTGTAAGTTGCTCCAAATAAAACCGTTACGGACATCCGCGTATCATCCGCAAACTGACGGCCTGGTAGAGAGGTTTAACCAGACGTTAAAAAATATGCTGAAAAGAGTGGTGTCTAAGGATGGGAGAGACTGGGATCTCCTTCTGCCCTATCTCATGTTCGCAGTGCGAGAAGTGCCCCAGGCCTCTACTGGGTTCTCGCCCTTCGAACTGCTATACGGCAGACACCCTCGTGGTTTATTAGACGTCGCCAAAGAGGCGTGGGAACAACAAACCACACTGCACAAAAGTGTAGTTGAGTATGTCACCCAGATGCAGGGACGGATGGAAACAGTGTTACCTCTGGTTAGGGAGCATATGGAGGCAGCGCAGCGAGCCCAGAGTAGGGTCTATAATCGGCAGGCTCGGGTCCGAAACTTTAACCCGGGTGATCGGGTGTTGGTTCTGGTACCAACGGTAGATAGTAAGTTCCTAGCTAGGTGGCAGGGGCCCTACGAGGTACTAGAAAAAATTGGACCAGTAGATTACAAAGAGCACCAGCCAGGGAGGCGAAAGCCGGAGCAGGTGTACCATGTGAATCTGCTCAAGCCGTGGAAGGAAAGGGAAACCTGTACGGAAGACAGCCCACGACCAGGGTTCCTAGGGGAAGCGGTTTTGGCCCCTCAGTCTGAAGCAGGGGAAGCGGCTGTCACAGTGAAAATTGCTGACAGCCTCTCCTCTAAACAGGCTCAGAAAGCCAGGGAGTTCATTAGTCGGAATACGGATGTGTTCTCAGACCTCCCTGGACGCACGTCCGTAATCCGGCATGACATTGTCACTGAGCCTCAGGCGAAAGTCCGGTTAAAACCTTACCGGGTACCCGAGGCTAGGCGACAAGCCATCACGGAGGAAGTGCAGCTAATGCTCCAGCTGGGTGTCATTGAGGAGTCAAAAAGTGAGTGGGCCAGTCCGATAGTATTAATACCCAAGCCAGACGGGACATTGCGGTTTTGTAATGACTTCCGCAAACTTAATGAGGTGTCCAAGTTTGACGCGTATCCCATGCCCCGAGTGGATGAGCTTATTGAAAAGTTGGGCCAAGCCTGGTATTTTTCTGTGTTGGACCTCACCAAAGGGTACTGGCAGGTACCCTTGACGGAGGCTGCCAAAGAAAAAACGGCTTTCGTCACGCCAGAGGGGCTGTATCAGTACAAGGTATTACCCTTTGGTCTACATGGCGCTCCCGCCACTTTCAAAGGTTAATGGATATTGTACTCCGTCCACATCGTCGATACGCTTCAGCGTACCTGGACGATATCGTTGTCCATAGCAACGACTGGGAAAGTCACCTACCTAAAGTCCAGGCTGTAGTGGACTCCCTTAGGAAGGCTGGCTTAACCGCTAACCCAAAAAAGTGCTCGATAGGGTTAGAAGAGACCAAGTACCTGGGGTATGTCATTGGGCGCGGAGTGATCAAACCTCAGGTGAACAAAATTGAGGCAATTAGGAATTGGCCCCGATCTGTCACTACTCGGCAAGTAAAATCGTTCCTGGGTATGGTGGGGTACTATATGAGGTTTGTCCCCAATTTTGCTACAGTCGCCGCACCGTTGACAGGCCTTTTGAAGGGACGCAAGTCAGTGACTGTCCACTGGAATGAGCAGGCGGAAAAGGCTTTCTCCGCTTTGAAGTCGGCCCTGTGTGGGTCCCCGGTTTTGGTGGCGCCCGACTTTAAAAGGGAGTTTATAGTGCAGACCGATGCCTCTGAGGTAGGTCTCGGTGCTGTACTATCTCAAGATATTGACGGGGAGGAGCATCCCGTTGTCTTCCTCAGCCGGAAGCTCACCCCAGCTGAGACTAGGTACAGTATAGTGGAGAGAGAGTGCCTGGCCATCAAGTGGGCACTCGAGTCTCTCCGCTACTACCTTTTGGGGAGAAGGTTCCGTCTGGTGACCGACCACTCCCCTTTGAAATGGATGAGCCAGGCCAAAGAGAGGAATGCTCGGGTCACCAGGTGGTTCTTATCTTTGCAAAATTTTAAGTTTTCCGTGGAACACAGGGCAGGCAGGTTACAGGGAAACGCGGATGCCCTATCCCGCGTACACTGTCTGGCAAGTGTTCACCCCCTCAGGGTTGAACAAAGGGGGGAGGTATGTAAGAAGGAACAAGGAGCCGTCTTTGACGGAAGATACGTGTCACCGAGGTTCCTGGCCTCGGTGAGGTAAGAACCGGGTTTTTTCCTGAAGTGTCAGGTCTGTAGTGCAATCTGACACTTCAACTGTTAGAATGGCTGTAAAGCCAATCCGGGCCGGTTCTTATTGGGAGCAGCCAAAGAGCAGGGTGGGTGGCTGTTCCCCACGGTTCCAGGCCGGGTTTTGGCTGGAATATAAAAAACCCAGCCAGCATGTTCAGGTGAGAAATTATCCTCCATGACAGAGGAGCTGAGGAGTCTGTGGTTTGAGACACTGAGGGATCTGTTTGTGTGAGCCATAGGCTGGGGAAACAGGCCACTAAAGACTGCTGCAGACTCTGGGTGAAAATCATCTGCTGACCAGGTGACGTCTTTTTGCACTGTGAACTTTGTGTGGTGTGAACAGGCACCAAGACTGAACACTTTCGTTTGGCTTGTTTTCTGGCTATGTGTGAATAAACACTGAACTTTGATTTAAACCTTGTTTTTTGCCTCTGTACTGCGTCCGCTTACCCTGCCTACCAAAGCGAATCCCCACAACTGCTAGATGTGTCCATGTGATGCGTTTAAAAATATTTTGCCCAGTTGACCGAGTTTGACAGGGAAACATCATTGGACTTTAGCGATGTTGTTTCAATGAACTGCCCGCCATCTAGGTTGTCCTAAACTAGCTGTTAAGATGTATTGGGAGCAATGATCTGGTGACGACACGTACACGCGGCAAACAGGCTCCAGATGGACCACCAGTAGATGTTTGATCCCCCAACACTTATAAGCAGTACATACAGGTGGCACAGACACAGGTGGCACCTTCAATACACACCCCTGTCTCTGTCCAGACCATTTTCAGGTGCTTAGCAGAAAAACAAATTGGTGCCACAGTGGCTATTATGTTTCCTGCCATTCCCAGCCAGCCACCATCACCTTTGTATGCAGTTGCACCGTGAACAAGAACCCTGGACTGCTCTGGATTAGAACCGCATTGGCTTTAGCAATGAATTCAGGATCTTCTTGGGATCTGACAGTGGTTGGGTTCAAGTATGGAGGCTTCATTGTGAGTGCTTCAATTGTGCATTTGTTGTGGAACGACACACTGCTCCAACTGCTAATGTGATGATCTGGGGTGCCATTTTATTTTGGTCACCCCTGGTTGTGATATATGGAACACTAACAGCTCAGCGATATATGCAGGACATCTTGCGGCCATGTGTTGCCTGTCATGGCACAGCTTCCAACTGGCATTTTTCAGCAGGATAATGTTCACCCACACACAACAAGGGTTTCCCAGTAATGTCTCCACCTCTAATATTGTAATCACTTCCATATATCATCAGTACATTCACACATAGAAAGTTTCATTCCATTCTAACAGCTCCTTCTTGGTGCATTATTTTTGTTGTCGAAGAGTGTAAATACTGTATATATACTTAGGTTTACAGAGTAGTCACTAGTTTAATTGTGAAAGGGTGCATCCAAATAACTATATGTGATATCTACAAATAGATCTGCACATTCATTGTTCTGTCTTCATATACGTTTCAGTCTGACATTCAGCATAAACCATTCCTGTCTTCGAAATATGAGGACTGTTCTTTGTAGTCTAGCTTGTTTATTGGTAAAACAGGTTTGTTGATTGGTAAAACTACAAGAATATAAATAGCATGTATAAGTATAAAGTATAGATAGCATGTACTACAACATTTGCATTAACACTGAAACACATGATAAAATGGCTGCCTGTACATAAGATTATATGTCTAGCTAACAGTAGTAACAACTCCCTGAGTAACAATTACAATTAGCTGAACAGCTCTGCATAACATATGTCCCTGAAACAAATGTAGATCTCTAACCAGATATGATTTTACAAGGAGAGTGGCGTTTGAGAAGGAGATATGCAAAAGGACAGCTCTGCTGGTGTGTCCTGGAGACTGGAGGGTTCTCTTTGACAGGATGCTTTTCACTCCCA